>NC_090654.1:118348098-118648098 GCF_040937935.1 Hyperolius riggenbachi | reverse complement strand
CAAGGGGTATGCGGGGGGGGGGGCTCCCTGTATCGCAGCGGGTAGCGCCACATCGGCGGCGGGCAGCGGCGATCAGACCAAACACGCAGCTAGCAAAGTGCTAGCTGCGTGTTTGAAAAAAAAATTATGTAAATCGGCCCAGCAGGGCCTGAGCGGCACCCTCCGGCGGCTTACCCCGTGTCACACACGGGGTTATCGCCAAGGAGGTTAATACCCTTCTGATTGCTGGGTGCTCCAGGGTTCCAGCTTGTGTGGGCACGATAGGTGCAGGGGGGGGGGGGTTGGAGTGAGAGCCCTGCAGGGATGGAGCCCTAGCTATGCTATGCGTATCTTTAAATTTCCCTCCAGCACTCCCCTTTGGTCTATTACCAGACCAATGATAAATGGGATGTACTGGCAGAGGGGACAGGAGAGCTACAGCCTTCAGCCAGAGCACAATGGCTGTAAATACAGGCTCAACCATTGTAGGGAACACACACATGAACATATATCAGTCTGAGATTGCCCAGGCGCAACAAACTATACTACTTAAACCATCTGATAGATGGAATACTGGCACAGAGGACAGGAGAGCTACAGCCTTCAGTCAGACCACAATGGCTGTTAAGACATACATACAAAGAAGGAGGGGATATGCTCAATCTGTTTAGGGACTATGATTTTAAATGGTACAGCTGAGGGTGCTAAGGTAATGGTGCTGAGGGTAATGGTAATGCTGAGGGTAATGGTCAACTTACATACAGACAGTCATTAACCCTCTGCACTCATGACTCTCACATCAAGTTGGAACACTAGCAGCATTCAAAACAACTAGGTTGCAAAACTATGGAGATGAAGAAAGGGAATGTTAGCTTCCAAAATGGATTGCATGCAATAGCATTATGTACTAGACCCTTATACCAGCGATGTGGTCGCTACTCAACCTATACCAGTCAGAAAGCAAGCAAACACTTCATGCTCACAACCTGAGATTCCTGCACTGTCAGGTTTAACCATTATAGGGAACACACACATGCACATAAATCAGTCTGAGATTTCCTGGGAGAAAATGCAATACATTGACTTCAGTAAGTCTGCTCCCACCCTTCCTCCAATCTACATTGATGGCACTGGCACTGAGGTGGCTAGAGTACCCTGTGTCTGTCTCCTGGGCACTACCATCTTCAGCGATCTTAGCTGGAAGGCCAACACTACCGCCAGCGAAAAGCCCAGCAGAAACTTTTCTTCCTCTGCCAACTGAGGAAGTCTGGCATGGCCCAAGAAATTATGACAAGCTTTTACTCCGCCACCATTGAATCGATCCTCTGCTCTTCCAACCTGGTTTTGATATGCTGGTTCCACCACCAGTGACAGACACAAACTACAGATGGTCATCAGGTCGACAGAGAAGATCATTAGGAGTCCTTCCCTTCACTTGCCCTCCTATACAACACCAGACTGCATTCCAGAGCACTGAGGATTGCCATCGATCACCCATCAGTCCATCAGGCTGGAGGTTTTGGGCCATCTCCACCAGGACCGCTAGGCACAGCAGGAATTATTTCTTCCCCTTGGCTGTCAATCTCTTGAACTCCCTCCATATACTAACCCCCCCCCCCCAGGCTGCAACCCACTGTGTCTTGGACAACACGCCTACGAGACTAAACTGATCTGACTGTGTGTCACAAAATTGGGATTGTTCTGCATGATGTATATTGTCCTTTTTTTTCCTTTAGTAAACCGCATGTTTGTGTGCCCTATCTATCCATCTATCTTACTTCTATCCAGTGGCGTAGCTAAGGAGTTGTGGGCCCCGATGCAAGTTTTACAATGGGGCCCCCCAAGCACTCTATATATAGCAATTGATACAGCGCACCAAAACCTGCCAATGGCAACTACAGGTTCAGAAGGGCAAGAAGGGGATGGGGAACAGTTTGTTAATGATTACCACTATTCAAAGTATCTATAGAAGGGATTTTTACAAACACAGGACCAATAGAGAGCTTATACTATAGTTGAGGGAGGGCCCTTCGGGGCCCCTCTGGCCCAAGGGCCCCGATGCGGTCGCTACCTCTGCAACCCCTATTGCTACGCCCCTGCTTCTATCGTTCTACTTGAGCTATGTAATGTCCCAAACCCAATTCCGGGCAGGACCCAGTCAGGCTTGGCGAAATAAAAAAATCTTATTCTGATACTTCAAGGATACTAAGCCTGCCCATATGATCTCAGGTTTATATAGGTTGATTATAGATCAGGAATGTTGTGACACCCCATTTTTCATTCAAGAGTAAGAGAGGGACCTCGGAATCTCTTTTAACAAAGCCCAAGTGGCCAAAATCCTTAGATTCACTTATTCGATGTCGATAAACACACAAATCCAGGAGAGCTCCTATAAACTATTAGTATGTTGGTACTGCTCCCCAGACTTCTTCGCAAAATTATATGGCTCTTATTCTTCAGAATATTGGAGAGGGTGTTCTGAGACAGGATCCCTACTTCATCTCTTTTGGTAGTGTCGAGTGATCAGACCTTTTTTGGGTAGAAGACAGTGATTGGTATTATTAAGCAAGTCACTGAGATAGAGATTCAAGATGACCCGTGTCAGGTGCTCTTACACATGACACACTTATCTATTAAAAGGTATAAAAATATGGCTATACTGCATATGTTGAATGCAGCCAACAGCCTAATACCAGCCAAGAGGAGGGATCCCTCACCTCCCATGGTCCGTGATTGGATTATTCGCCTCAATAAAATACAGGGGGGTAGAGGAATCTATTCTACTGGCTAGGGACCAAATTGACAATTGTAGGGCTGTATGGTACCCATGGATGAAATGTCAAGGTTCAGGTATAAGGAGCCTATGTGCGTAGGGAACGCTCCTGGATAGGGGCTTGTCTAATGTGCAGTGAAGTGTCTGGACTTGAGGGGACTTACTATGTGGGAAAATACATTACTTCAATCTCTGACATAGCGGGAAAATATTTGGTTATGTACGGCTCGTGGTAAACACAGCACTGAGGGATTGGTTACATCTGTTCAGTTAATCTGTTACTTATATTTAAAAATTGTAGCTCGTGTTAAGAGGGTTACGCCATTTCTGTATTCTGATTGTCTCTATTGCATGGATGCCTTGGATGTACCATCTTGTTTCATATGTTAAACATTTTCAATTACTTGTCATATCTTAGGATCTTTTCCCATAACTATCCTAATATTTTGATGTGGAATGTTTGTACTTATGTTTCTGTTTCAAAATAAAATTATATTAAAAAAAATCTTATTCTGATACTTACAATATACTATAAATTAAGTATAAGCCAAGTAAACCCTCTTGTTTATTATATCTGGTATCAATCCACCTCTTAGCCCTTTCTGACAGAAACATTCTAAAATAGGCAGTCCTTATGATTGTCTACCAGTCTTTGACACCTACATAGAGTTTTTCTCTGAGGGGTTTTATGCATACAGAGCCTATTTTGAATGACACCACTGCATTTTAATAGGCTTTACACTCTTCATTCCAAGAACTTCCATTTCATTTTTTATTTCAGCTATTTCTTGTCAGATTTATTGGTGTAAAGATTGTATAACGTTTTGGTGTAGCAACACAGACGTCTGATTATGTGGTGATCTGCAGAATCACCAATAATACAGACGCTATACCTGATGGGGCTTGATTCACAAAGCGGTGCAAAGTGTTTGCACGCCAGTGAAAAGCCCCTTATCACGCCTAAACTCACTTTAGGCGTGATAAGAAGAAACTCGCGCGAAGTTACCGCGCGTACGCGCGTGCGCGCGTACGCGCGTAAGTGCGCGCGCAACACCCGACGCTTCGCGCGAAGCTCCCATTAAGCCCTATGGGACTTTGCGCGCGCTCTTACGCGCGTACGCGCGAACGCGCTTACGCGCGGTAACTTCGCGCGAAGAGCAGGAAAAATCGGTGATAACTCAGTGGTGAAAAGGTCATCACGCCTAAAGTCTTTTAGGCGTGATAACTGGGTTATCACCGCTTTGTGAATCGAGGCCATTATGTGGTGATCTTCACAATCACCAATAATGCAAGTATAGCCAACAGGAACACATAATGAGATGTGCTTGGTGCAACAGTAACTGATTAGTTTAATGAGACCTCACCAGAGGAGCTGGTGGGTACTAACCGAAACCGTAACTGAGTAGATTTAACTAAACCTCACCAGAGGAGCTGGTGGGTACTATCAGAAGTACACCTCACCTGTGGCAAGGGCCCACTGGTGAGTAGAGAGGTCAGACAGGCTAGGTTCGGCATACAGAATCAGGAGGCAAAAGAGTAGTAGGTATTCAGGCAGAGGTTCAGCAACTAGATCAGATGGGCAGAGGTACAGAAACGTAAAGCAATAGCAGAGTCAGAGATAAGCCAGAGTCATACGCAGAATATCAATAATATACAATAAAGCAATAGTCCTAGTCTTGTGTGAAATCCCTGGTTTCCTCCCAGATCAAAGCACACCGGATACTAGTCTAAGGTCTGAGCGCTAACACGTACGTATTCGCAACCGCAGACAGGTTGCGAGTGAACAGGGAAGGTTTAAGAAGCAGACCTCACAGCCACGCCCACCACAATCAGCCAATCCTGAGCGGCGCGAGTCCCCTCTGACGTCAGCCGACCAGCGGGTCAGCTGACGCGCCTCCTACCAGCATAAAGGTCCTGTCTACATGCGCGGCAGCGCGATATAGTGACCCTATGTGCAAATGACAGTCCCGTCCTTGGCGTGCTAGACGCCGGCGGAACGAAAAAACTCTCCGTGCAGGGAGCCGAGGCGGCTGCGAAGACATTCGGCGTGCCCGCAGCCGCAAGCACAGCAGACTTTACAGTACCACCCCCCTTGAGGCGTGGACTCTGGACACGGTCTACCAGGCCTATCCAGATGCAACCCCTGAAACTCCTTTCCAAATGTATCCGCAACAGAGATCTCAGGGAGGGAGGGGGAGGGATGCTCCTGCGCTAGCAACCCAGAGAGGGGGACAGAGGAAGATCTAACCTCTCCCCCTCTGGACGGCAGGGCCCACAATATGTCACCTGGCATGAAGTCCCATTCTTCAGAGTGTCTTTGTTGAGAAGAGTTCACAACCGAAGCCTGAACATCCTGAATTCATGCAGCCGCCAGAACTACTCTCTCTGGAAGGATGCTCACTGGAGTGGTGGGTTGCACTGTCTCAGGTTTGAAGCATCTCGACAACGCCCGGCCTATACGTAATGATAAACCTGAATCGCGTGAAAAATAAAGACCAACGAGCCTGTTTAGGGGTGAGACGTTTAGCCCCTTCAATATACTCTAAGTTTTTATGATCCGTATAGACTGTTATAGTATGCTCAACCCACTCCAACCAATGTCGCCACTCCTCAAACGCGAGTTTGATCGCCAGTAGCTCACGATTCCCAGTATCATAATTCCTCTCGGCGGGAGAAAACTTCTTAGAAAAAAAAGCGCATGGATACAACCTGCCCTGTAGGCCGGAATGTTGGGAGAGCACAGCCCCCAACCCAACCTCCGAAGCATACACCTCAACGATAAAGGGAAGGGACACATCTACATGTCTCAAGATGGGGGCAGAACAAAATGACTGTTTGAGTGATGAAAACGCATCTTGTGCCTCTGACGACCAGTTGTAGGTATCTGCCCCCTTCTTGGTAAGTTCAGTAAGGGGTGATACTACAGAAGAGAATCCCTTTATAAATCTTCAGTAGTAGTTGGCGTAGCCAAGAAATCGCTGGAGTGCCTTCAAACCCAAAGGCTGAGGCCACTCCAGGACAGCAGACACCTTACTGGGGTCCATTGACAACCCTGCTGTGGAGATCAGATACCCCAAAAAAGGAACTTCCGAAACCTCAAAGAGGCATTTTTCTATTTTGGCATACAGGGAATTCTGACGCAACTTTCTCAAAACGTACTTTACATGTTCCCTGTGTTTTGCCAAGGTGGGTGAAAAAATTAGGATGTCGTCTAAATAGACAAGGACAAATTGCCCCAGAACCTCCCTGAAAACTTCATTGATTAGTTCTTGGAAGACGGCGGGTGCGTTGCACAACCCGAAGGGCATAACAAGATACTCGTAGTGCCCGTCGGGCGTGTTAAACGCCGTCTTCCACTCATCACTTTCCCTTATGCGGATCAGGTTGTATGCCCCCCTAAGATCAAGTTTGGTAAAGACACTGGCATCAGTAATCTGAGAGAATAAATCATCGATCAGGGGAAGGGGATAACGATTTTTACTGTAATCTTGTTTAAACCCCTGTAGTCGATACATGGCCTAAGCCCACCGTCCTTCTTCTTAACAAAAAAGAAGCCTGCCCCGGCTGGGGACCTAGACAGACGAATAAACCCTTTGGCCAAGTTATCAGCAATATATTCCTGCATGGCAAGTTTTTCAGGCCCAGAAAGATTATACAGATGGCCCCTAGGAGGCATACAACCTGATCTCAAGTCAATAGGACAGTCAAAGCTTTGATGGGGTGGAAGCTTGTCTGCAGTCCGGGGACAGAATACGTCCGAAAACTCAGAGTACTGAATAGGCAAACCCTCCACTTGGACCTTGGTGGCGCATACCATGACTTTCCTCAAACAATGATGATGAAAGAAGGGGGACCAACTTAGCAATTGTTTGGAACTCCAGTCAATCTGAGGGGAGTGTTTCTGAAGCCACGGCATACCAAGGATCACAGTGGAGGTAGCCATCTTGAGAACAAGAAATTGTATCTGTTCTCTATGCAGAACCCCAATCTGACATACTAATTCAGGAGTTTGTGAAAGAGATCGTTTCCCCTGCAGTGGTGAGTCGTCCACTGCAGTAACCACGAGCTGATAGCCCAAGGACTGGAGAGGAAAACCGAGCTTAACAGCGAAATCATAGTCCATGAAATTGGCCGCAGAGCCCGAGTCTATAAAGGCCTGTGTGGCCTGGTCTTTATCTCCCCAGATAATAGTACACGGGAGGTGCAAACTATTATCCCTTAAAGGTATAGCTGAATCCTCTAAAGTGGTACCACCAACCACTGCGATATAAATTTTCCGTCTCAGTATCTCGTGGACAAGATCTCAACAAAGGTCTCCTGATATTCTCAGGCTTGAGGAGACCGAACTGAGCGGGTTGCATAGAGTCAGGCTGAGAAGGAATCACAGAGGATTTTCTGGTGAGTTTACCCCGAGTCTGTTTTTGATGTCGTACTCGACGATCAATCTTAATTGCTAAAGAGATTTCCTCATGTAAAGAAACGCGGAAGAGCCGCCGTCATGAGTCGGCGGGAGGCGGCTCTTTCCGCACATGGCATGGCGGAGCACGGAGAGGCAGCCGCCTCCACTCAGGGTGAGGCGGCTGTCTCCATACGGGGCATGGCGGAGCGCGGAGAAACCGCCGCGTTGGACGCGGCGGTTAGTGCGCATGCCCCATTGCTGAGGCACCGCAGAGCAGTGCTGGTGTGGCTGGGACACGTAGTCCCTCTAGGCTTAGAGTGACGCGCGCGCGTGCACTGAGGCAGGGATTATATGACAGCCAGAAGTGAGTCAGCTGACCAGGCTGGTCAGCTGACACTGGCTCCACATCTCATTGGTCCAGCACTTAGGGAGGTGCTGGAGAGATGCCTGTGTATACATACTGCTGGCTGTTCAGTTGCTGGTTGTCTGGCGTTGCGAACACAACGTGCTAGCACTCAGACCCTAGTCAGATCCTAAAGTGTGCCGGGACCAGCTGGAGCTGTAATCCTACACTTAGCTAGATTCTGTTGATAGCTTAAAGTACTAGTTTGATTGTGATATCTGTTATGACCTTTTGGCTTGCCTGACTATCTCCTGAACTCTGATTCTGTACCTCGATATTTCCGATACTCTGTTGCCGAAACCCGGCTCGCCCTAAGACTCTGCTTCTGTCTCCTGATTCTGTACCTCGATATTTCTGATACCCTGTTGCCGAACCCTGCCTGTTTATCAGACTCCGCATCTGCCTTCTGAATCTGTACTTTATCTGTCTGTGTGTTTACGACCTGGCTTGTCCGACCTCGAGAACCGACCTTACTGTTAGAGGTGGTTCCCAGTCCTGTTAGTGACACCTCCCCCTGAGTGTCACTATCAGAGAGTCCTTCCTATCTTAGCTTGACTCCTCCCTCCTAGGAGAGTTCAGGCCTTCGGAAGGAATCCGTGCAGTACTTCTTACTGCCTTGAGGCCTAGGCCTCTTAATGTTACAGTTACACCAAACACTACACTCTACTCAGGTGTCCAGAGGTTAGCTAGTATATCGGATTATCGGTGATACTGCAGATCATCTATAATCTGGTATACATCTGTATTCCCAGTGATACTGCAGATCACCGGTAATCAGATCCTCTCTGTGCTACACCGTTCGTTACACCTCATCTACGGTTTTAGGTTCAGGATGGCCCAACATCAGATCAGCTACTGCATCAGATAATCCTGATAAAAAAACAATCAAGTAAAGCATGTTGCCCCCATCTGGCTGTCACTGCCCACTTTCTAAACTCTGCTGCATACATTTCCACAGTGTTATGCCCTTGTCTGAGGGTCTTAAGCTTCCTTTCTGAGGTTATTGCTAAATCGGGATCATCATATATAAGTGCCATAGCTTCAAAGAAATCCTGAACCGATGCCAGAGCCTCATGGGTATCTGGAAGACTGAAAGCCCATGCCTGCAAATCTCCAGATAACAAAGTCTTTAATAAAATGACCCTCTGACTCTCGGACCCTGATGCACTAGGACATAACTCAAAATATGAAAGGCACCGATTTCTAAAATTCAGAAAATCGGCCCTATGCCCAGAAAACCTTTTAGGAAGAGGCAACCTGGGCTCCAGGACAAAAGGGGATGACACTGGTGCAGTGGGTGTTTAAATGCTTTGCACCCTCTCAGATAATTGGCAAATCTGAGTCTGCTGGGTGTTAACCACGAGAGACATCTGATTAACTGCCGTGATTAAGCATTCAACATGACTGAACAGTGTATCCATAGACATTTTAGGTCTGCGGTTCTGTAACGATTGTATAACGTTTTGGTGTAGCAACACAGACGTCTGATTATGTGGTGATCTGCAGAATCACCAATAATACAGACGTTATACCTGATTATGTGGTGATCTGCAGAATCACCAATAATGCAAGTATAGCTAACAGGAACACAGAATGAGATGTGCTTGGTGCAACAGTAACTGATTAGTTTAATGAGACCTCACCAGAGGAGCTGATGGGTACTAACAGAAACAGTAACTGAGTAGATTTAACTAAACTTCACCAGAGGAGCTGGTGGGTACTATCAGAAGAACACCTCACCGGTGGCAAGGGCCCACTGGTGAGTAGAGAGGTCAGACAGGCTAGGTTCGGCAACTGAGAGGCAGATACAGTACAGAATCAGGAGACAAAAGAGTAGTAGGTATTCAGGCAGAGGTTCAGCAACTAGATCAGATCGGCAGAGGTACAGAAACGTAAAGCAATAGCAGAGTCAGAGATAAGCCAGAGTCATACACAGAATATCAATAATATACAATAAAGCAATAGTCCTAGTCTTGTGTGAAATCCCTGGTTTCCTCCCAGATCAAAGCACACCGGATACTAGTCTAAGGTCTGCATGCTAACACGTATGTATTCGCAACCGCAGACAGGTTGCAAGTGAACAGGGAAGGCTTAAGAAGCAGAGGAGACCTCACAGCCACGCCCACCACAATCAGCCAATCCTGAGCGGCGCGAGTCCCCTCTGACGTCAGCCGACCAGCGGGTCAGCTGACGCGCCTCCTACCAGCATAAAGGTCCTGTCTACGTGCGCGGCCTCGCGATACAGTGACCCTATGTGCAAATGACAGTCCCGTCCTCGGCGTGCTAGACCCCGGCGGAACGGAAAAAACCTCCGAGCAGGGAACCGAGGCGGCTGCGGAGACATTCTGCGTGCCCGCAGGCGCAAGCACAGCAGATGTTACAATTGGAAAGTTTAGTAGCATTGTGGTGTTGTAAGGTTTTGTTTGAGCTCTCTGTTACAATAGTGAGTTCTGTGGTGCTGAATTCCCTTGGCTGTGATGTAGCAAAGCAGCTCCAAACATTTCCACAACTTACATGTGGTAGCAGATTTGTTGTTCCTTGGCTACCGTTTTCTCTGTCTCCTCTGTCTAGATCATATTGCTTTAGAAGTTCTGATTTTTGCCCAAGTCTTCATTAAATGACTTCCAAGGTGAAAATCAACTGATTAGACAAACAATAGTATCTACCCTCCTCCTCCTAAAAATGACCTTTTTTTTAGATATCCCACAGTTTTATTTTATATTTAAATCGATTTTTTAAGTTTTTACTGTTTCTTCGTCTCTGCTCAATGACATCGTCATTGAAGTATCCCAGAGCTTAAATCTATAAACATGAACTATTGACCCTTTTTTGTGTCTTCCTGCTCTCAGAAGCCATTTACTGCCAGGAAAGTGTTTTATGGCTGTAATCCCTTATCAGTGAGGGCTGAGCTATCGTCCGACCCAGTCCCAACCCGGACAGAAACTCTCATTTGTATACCTGATTTTAATTTTTTTCAGGCATAGAAGGAAAAAACTGAACACAGCATAGGCATTTGTGTGCTTGGCACTGTACAAACACACACGTCTATCTCATCATGTCACATGTCACCTCAGTTGTCCTTTAAGACTTAGGTAAAAACCTTTATTCTTGCCCTAATGTTTTTTTTTCTGGACATCAAATGTTCCTTCCTAACACTTTTCCTATGCAGATTTAATTTCTGCAGTTTCTTTCTAAATGTTTACGTCAACAGTGGCAATATCTACTTGTAGGTTACATTACTAAATTATGGGGTTCCAGACTCCTTTCAACAGCTTGGTAAGTTAAAATAAAAAATCATCTCCACTTGTAGATGATATTTCAGGCAGATAAATTGTTCATATCTACTTATTTAGTGATCTTCTCAGGCTCTTACGTATCTACAAACTTCATTTTCATCCCCAGAAATCCCCTAAATGTTCAGATTGTTTCTGTCAAAGGGGCAAAACCAGTTATTAGAGCCAAGGTTGTACTTACTTTTTCCTAGAAGAAATGCAATATCTGTTGTTCACCAGGGGCCATCCCCATTTGAATGTTAGGAATACCGTAATTTATTAGTAATAGAACCACACCTGCTACTTATTGTATTTGTGATGGCACTGAATCTAGAATCAAGAGACCTTGGTTCATGATTCTGTGCCAAAATTGCTTGCAGTATATACACTATAGTGCTGCTAGTGATGTGTGAACTATTTCATTAAAATTCCTTAAAGCATACCTGAAGTGACTAGTGAGATGATGAGGTAAACATATACACATATAGTACCCGCCCTGCTAAGAAATTAGTTGAAGTCCTTTTTTGTTTTCCAGTACAGCATTAGTTAACCTCCGTGCCGGTCTAAAAAATCCGGCAAGGAGGCAGCGCCGCACTTTTTTTTTTAATTCATTTTTTTTTAAAATCATGTAGCGAGCCCAGGGCTCGCTACATGATAGCCGCTGAGCGGCAGCATCCCCCCACCCACTCCGATCACCTTCGGCGATCAGAGTATGCAGGAAATCCCGTTAAGAATGGGATTTCCTGCAGGGCTTCCCTGGTCGCCATGGCGACGGGGCGGGATGACGTCACCGACGTCATGGATGTCGGGACGTCACAGGGAATCCCGAACCGCCCCTCAGCGCTGCCTGGCACTGATTGGCCAGGCTGCGCAGGGGTCTGGGGCGGGGGGGGGGGCGGCTCGGCGCGGCGGGTAGCGGCGAATCAGCGACGAGCGGCGGCGATCGCGTACTACACGCAGCTAGCAAAGTGCTAGCTGCGTGTAGGAAAAAAAAATTATGCAAATCCGCCCAGCGGGGCCTGAGAAATCCTCCTGCGCAGGTTACCCCGAGCTGAGCTCGGGATAACCGGCAAGGAGGTTAAAAAACTTGAATTGTTATCTATTCAAATAAGCTTGTCTGAGCTTGTCCAACAGCTTGTCGAATTCAGTCTACTTCCTTGATAAGTAAATTAAAGCTAATATGCTGATATCTGCCAGGAAGAAGTAACCATTTATGACGCCTGGATGTGATTTTCACGTCCAGGCGGCTGCTGTAGCGCTGCTGCGCGCACGATGTGTCCCCCATTAGCCTGGAGATCAATGAATGGGAGCATAGTTTCCATTCATTGATCTAAGTCCCCGTTAGAAAGACAGACGGCTTCTTATCAGAAACTGCCGTCTTTCTGCTAATAAAAAAAGTTTCCAGTCCTCCTTATGCTTCCTGGAAGCGAGAGTGTTCTCTTCCAGGACTAAAAAAAAAATTGCCATCTTGTGGCCCAATAGTAAAACTGCATCTACATACATTTTTCAATGAAATAAACACACATTATTACATTTAAAATGAACTGTTTACCTCCAACACCAAAAATTACCCATACCAAGTAACATTTTTAATGGAAATTTTTTTTAAAAAAGACAAAACAAAACATAAATAGTTATCTAAGGGTCTGAACTTTTTAATATGCATGTGAAGAGGGTATATTATGAACATTTTTTAAATTATAAGCTTGTAAATAGTGATGGATGCAAAACTGAAAAAAATGCACCAAATAAAATATTGGTGCCATACATTGTGATAAGGACATAATTTAAATGGTGTAATAATAAACAGGACAAATGGGCAAATAAAATACATAGGTTTTAATTATGGTAGCATGTATTATTTTAATGCTATAATGGCCAAAAACTGAGAAATAATGAATTTTTTCCATTTTTTCTTCGCAATTCTTACCAAAATATACCACCCAAAGAAAGCCTAATTGATGGTGGAAAAAGAATATAGATCTAGATATAGATCAATTCATTGTGATAATTAGTAATAAAGTTATTGGCAAATAAATGGGAGGTGAAAATTGCTCTAATGCATAAGGTGAAAAACACCCGTGGGCTGAAATGGTTAATAAGGTTTTACTGCAGGAAAGTTCAAAGGGTCATCATTTCTGCTGTCGTTTGATGCAATCTTAAAAATAATGCTATAAAACTGAAAATACAAATATGAGACTCTTTTTTTTTATACTACTAATGTTCTATTTCTTCTCTGTATAAATTTACAGTTCATTATTTTCTAAGTTTATTTTCACATGAGATTCCCTTTTAAGTGTACCCAAGCTAAGGCCCAGTGCACACCAAAACCGCTAGCAGATCGTCAAAACGCTAGCGGTTTTGGGAGCAGAGAGCAGATATTTGGCCGGGTGCACACCAAGCGGATTTTGTATGCGATCCACCAGCCGCATCAGCCAGTGAAAACGCTTGGCTATTGTATTTCAATGTGTGGTGCACACCGGCGGTTTGAGGTTTTTTAGCAAACCACAAACGCGCAGCAGGAGGCGCGTTTTCGGCTTGGCAAAAACCTCAAACCGCCGGTGTGCACCATCCCATTGCAATACATTAGCCAAGAATTTTTCCAGGCGGATGCGGCCGGCGGATCACTCCAAAAACCGCTCGGTGTGCACTGGGCCTTAGGGTGAGTTCCTGATACAAAGACAATTCCTTGTGGAAATAAACAGAGGTGCCATGAGGATAAGGCTACTTACACACCAGGACGTTACGTTTAGGGGACGTTATAGGGCACATAACGTGCCTATAACGCAACGCCTGGTGGTGTTGGAGCAGGACGCTACCAAGAGCCGCGTTACAAGCAGCTCTTGGTGCGCCTGCTCTGTCGGAGGCGCTGCGGAGACCACGTTAGCGGAGCTCTCCGCATCACGTGGTCCCGCCAGCCAATCAGAGGCCGCTCCAAAGAGTAAACACTGCAAGTGCAGTGAATGCCAAGTAGCTATGTGCCTGGCTACGTAGCGGCCTCTCCCCGCCTTCTCTCTGCCCCTAAAATAAAAAAAATCACCTGTACTGAGCATGTGCAAATAGTCTATTGCGGCTTAGCCGCGTATAAAGTACTACATGTAGTACATTGTCTTGACGTGAAGCGTTACTGTGTAACGCAACGTGGGCACTGTGAACAGCCCATTGATTTTTCATTGCTGTGCGGTGGGGGTGCGTTACAGACTGCTCTAACGTGCGCCTGTAACGTCCCACTGTGAAAGCAGCCTGAAAGTAGATAAAACTTAATATAGATAATTTAGATATTATATCAACAAGCAAATTTATTTATATATAAACTCCAAAGGGTCAAAGCAATGCGTTTTGCAGGTGTGGACCCACTTCATCAGGCAATAGGGAATGGAGCATACAGCAACAAGGGTCTATGACTCAGCCTAGCGCCTCTGTGACAATTCCTTTCTAGTGGACACATACCTTCCGTCAGAGGTACTACAGAGGCAAAGCGCTCCCATTCAAAAGCATTTGACCGAGACGCCGCAGGACACCATGTAAAACGGGCCTTAACTACCTAACGACCACGTCACACCCATGGGCGTGACCGCGGTAGCAGACCCAGGACCGCCTAACGCCAATTGGCGTCAAGTCCTGGGGCCGGCTACTGCAGGAGATCGCACAAAAAGTTAGAGAAAAATAGACTTTTTTTTATATAAAAAAAAAAGAAAATAAATATTTGTCAGAAAATAAATTAGCATCTGGGGGGCGATCAGAACCCACCAACAGAAAGCTCTGTTGGTGGAGAGAAAAGGGGGGCGAATCAATTGTGTGCTGTGTTGTGTGGCCCTGCAGCGAGCCCTTAAAGCTGCAGTGGCCCTTTTACTAAAAAATGGCCTGGTCTTTAGGTGGGTTTAGTACTGTGTTCCTCAAGTGGTTAAACTCCTTAGTGGTAACCTGAGTCATGTTCAGGCTGGAAATCCTCAGTTTAGAATGGTAACCACAAGCCTGACTCGGTGAATGCAGAGCATCATGTGAAGCTGGCTTTTTAACACACCTCCCCCGGAATCCAGGTGCCGGCAGCTGTTTTTCTTCTGGTACTCGGAGGCTCTGGATCGCTCCGGTGAGATCGTCGTCTGTCATCATGAATCAATCTCACTATAGAAGTACCTCGCCACCCGGTGGACGGAGGGAGAATTACATCGCTGGATCCAGGGAAGGTGAGTAATGTGCTGGGCTGCTGCAGATCTCTCTGTAGTGTGATTTTTTTTTTCTGGCTTTAGGGTTTAAAAAGCGTGAGGAAAAAAATGCGCTGCTTTTAGATCCTAAAATCCGGAAGTAATCATACCGCCAGGGAGGGTTAATGGGATCAAGTGAAGGAAAGTTCAGATAAGGTTTAGGCATCTGTCTTTTGCCAGTGACCTCAGTATGTACATAAAATGTATTTATATGTTTGGAAGCATTTCAGTACCACATGTTGCTCCAAGTGCTATAATTATATTTTATATATGCTTTATATCAATAAAGGCAAGGATAATAATTGCAGCTCTGCTACATAGGCTTCTTCTTATCTTACCTGCCACTTGATATTTCAACTTGGTTATTAAATCTGCACACCCAAGTTCACCTCATAACAGAGAGGACACCCTAAATTCATCAAGTAATGAACTGTAGAAGTGGCCTGGTTAATTAACATTATTTGCCAGTATTCTTAGGGTTGCTTTTTTTCACCTTATAGATGAGAAAATAAGGCTCATCACTATTAACCATTTGCGTACCAGCAGTCTATGGCCCCTTAGGGACCAGAGACTGCTGGTACCAAAAACCTGTTCCCACCGACAAATCGCCAAATGGACCCGCCGCTCTCAATGCTCACACTGTTCACCCATCACCTCAGGCCCTTCGCTCCACTGTTGCTATGATGGAGAGCGCTGTGGGCTGTTCATGAGCTGATTTCATTGGCTCCTGACCGTGTGATCACTGTGAGCCAATGAGATTGAAATCAGCTCCTGACTGTCTCACAGAGCTCTGCTGTCATAGCGACAGCAGAGCGAAGGGCCTGCAGCAATGAGTGAGCAGCGGTAGCGGCAGGTCTGTGCGAGTGTGTTAATTGAAAGCTGGCAGGAATAAACAGCCACAAACTGCGTAGATTTCAATTCCTACGGTTCGGAAGCAGTTAAAGTGAACCTCCGGATTAAAAATCTACTCAGCAGAACTGAAAAGGCTTGGTGTTTCTTTAACAGTTTCACAGCATCAGAACTTTGTTTTTCTTACCAAAGCACCATTTTTAGCTGCATTTTTATCTAAGCTCCACCCATCAAAGAAAAAAAGCCCGCCTTTTTTCCCTGATGCTGTGCAGAGCATGATGGGATTTCCTATGTTGTTATTCACGTTGCAACTGGGAGAAATGATCAGGACACAGGACAGTTGGAACTGTGTCTCATGCTCCCTGTCACCTCCTTTCAACCAAAAAGATGGCTGCCATCCTGAAATCAAACATTTGCCTGCTCTTTTAAAACAGTGTGGGTAATCGGTCGCGATCGATCGGTCGGCCAGAAAATCGGCTGAGTGTATGGGCTGCTTAAGAGATTATATTACCTATCTATTTTAATTAACATAACTAATGTAACTTAATGACAGTATGTTTGTTTAGGCTGGAGTTCCTCTTTAAGCACTATCAAAGAATGTACTTGGTTATACAATTAGTTATACATTTATTAAAAATGATCTAGTCTATGGTGTGAAATGCTCTACATTAAAATTTTTCCATTCTCAATAAATATGCGGTAAAGAAGTTTCTAACAAAAAATTACAGATAGCGGTAATTACCATTATTTTTCCCACATTCACATTTTTTTTTACGAGAGCAAGTAAAGGTGCGGTAACAAGGCACTAATAGTAATAGTTTAAAAAGTCGTAAAATGGCTATTCAAAGTGCAGAATAAGTGCAGAAAATATTGGTTTCTGTGGAAAAATTCTTAAAGAGAACCCGAGGTGGGATTTAATTATATTAGTGGGGCACAGAGGCTGGTTGTGCACACTATCACCAGCCTCTGTTGCCCTGTGGTGTGCCCCCAGGACCCCCCTGCGATCTGCTGTCCCCTCCGCCGTGCTAGCGACACGCAGCGTGTCGCCAGCACAATGTTTACCTATGCGGTGTCTGTTAGCGACGCTCCCCCGCCTCTTCTGTATCGGCACTACCCGCCCGCGTCCCTTCCCTTCCGCTGATTGGAGGGAAGGGACGTGGGCGGGTAGCGCCGATACAGAAGAGGCGGGGGAGCGGCGCTGACAGACACGCATAGGTAAACATTGTGCTGGCGACATGCTGCGTGTCGCTAGCACGGCGGAGGGGACAGCAGATCGCAGGGGGGTCCTGGGGGCACACCATAGGGCAACAGAGGCTGGTGATAGTGTGCAGAGCCAGCCTCTGTGTCCCACTAATATAATTAAATCCCACCTCGGGTTCTCTTTAAGTTTAGCAAACACAGCTCAGAAGGCTCTAAACTACATGTAATTGGATATGAAGTGAAAAATTGCACCAGGTACTTACAGGTGATAAAAAAAATCTGTAATTAAGGATGAAACAATGCGCTCTTTTTTCATTGTGAATTTCATTTTTTGCTGAATTTTCCCTTTAAAATAACACATTTTTACTGACATGTTACCACACTTTTATCACTATTTTACTGCACTTTTTCCGCAAACAGTAATTTCAGGGGGAAAACATTGTGAATGTGGACATGGTCATACTTCAGTCAGTAATTTTCACCGGCGTAACAATAGGGGATGCGACCGGAGGTCTCCCATCAGTAAGTGCTTTATGTCACTTCCTGTGTAAACAGGAAGGGACATGAAGCTCTCAGACATCGGAGGAGACCTCCAGGGCTAAGGAGGTATGTGACCTGCCTGCCGCCGCTGCTGCCCGCCCGCTGTCACTAAAGATTGCACGAGGGGAGCGCTGAGAGGAGAGCCCAAGGTGAGGGGAGGGGAATGTCCCCCCCTCCCCACCGATCTGCGGCCACGCTCTCCTCTTATGTTGCGACCCCTCCTGCCCCCCAAAAGTCCCTGAGCGGGCCCTAGGGAAGGGGGGCAGATTTTTTTTTTTGCAGGGGGCCCGGGGATTTCTAGTTACGCCCCTGGTAATTTTCCAACACTTCATTACCGCTAGCAGTAACTAATTGTGAATAGAGGCCATTGTGGTTCAAGAAAATCCTCCTTGGTCTAGATGGTATATGGTTATTTCTAAGGGCCACTTATGCAAACCCAGGTGCACTACAACCAGCAGCAATCACCAGACATAAGCTAGAGATGGTCAATGAAATGCAAATAATTCTGACACACTTTTGTTAAGGTTACCTGAGGTAACATGTGACATGACGAGATAGACATGTGTATGTACAGTGCCTAGCACACAAATAACTACAGTGCTGCCTGTAATTATGCATACCCCTGGCAAATTTTGACTTAAAGTTACTTCTATTCAACCAGCAAGTAATTGTTTGCTGGGAAATGACATAGGTATCTCCCAAAAGATAATAAGACGATGTACAATTGGCATTATTGTGGATAAAAAAAAAAAACATTTCTCAGCTTTTATTTACATTTGAGCAGGGCCGGATTTACAACTCTGGAGCCTGTAGGCACAGGCGTTGTGGCGCCCTTAACTCCGCCCCTAAATCAGGCCACACCCGCAAGTAAATTTATTTTGAACTCTAATCCCTGCCTCATGTCAGTAACTGTCCTTAGAATCTAACACTCTAATCAATGTCTCATATCATCCTTAGTGATATGAGACAATGATTAGGATGTGAGCTCCTGAGGTCAGTGATATGATGCAGGTATTAGACAGTAAGCTCCTGAGGGCAGTTACTGGCATTAGGCAGGGACCCCCAACCCCGCACACACACTTGAACGCAGGCACACACACACACACTTGAGCACATACACAGACACACGGACACAGACACACGGACACACACACACGGACACACACACAGACACACACACACACACACAGACACACAAACACAGACACACACACACAGACGCACACACACACACACCACACACACACACACACAGACACACACACAGACACACACACACAGTATATACACACACACACACAGACACACACACACAGACACACACACACACCACACACACACACAGACAGACAGACACACACACAGACACACACACCACACACACACACACAGACACACACACAGACACACACAGACACACACACACACACACCGTGCACGCACACAAACACACACAGACACAGACACACACACACCGTGCACGCACACAAACACACACAGACACACACAGACACACACACACACACACCACACACACACACACCATGCATGCACACAAACACACACAGACACACACAGACACACACAGACACACACACACACACAGACACACACACACACACACACACACACACACACACACACACACACACACACACACTTGCTAAAATAAAATTACCCATTTGATATGCTCAGTCACTGCAGACAGAGGACATACTTCATATCTACTGCTCTCCCTTTTATCAGTTATGTCCCTCATGACCACTTTCTACTTCGGGACTTGTATTGTATAGGCTGGCCGCTGACTGAGTACATTCCTCAGATCAACCATCCATGACCTGCAGACCACACAGATAAACCAAAAGCATTCCAACTTTGAATATATCAGCGCACCCAGAATAACGGCACTCACAGACTCACTCCTGCTGCCTCCCCTGCAGTGGCGGCGCCAGGGGGGTGCTTGGGGGTGCTCGAGCACCCCCTAGAATTGTCCAAGCACCCCCAAAGCACCCCCTGGAGTGAACTGACTTCAGGCGTCTAAAAGACGCCAAGTCAGTTCACACACCGGCAGCACGGAGCAGCAGGCAGGGCTACGGTAAGATGGCCGCCCGGAGCCCTGTTCTGCAGACTTCGGGCGGCCATTTTCCCGTAGCCCTGCTCTCTGCATGCAGGCAGGAAGTCTCGTCGTGACGTCGGGAAGGAAGAGGATCGTGGGCGCGCGGGCGCTGCGCGCCACAATGAGGTCGGGACTCGGGACGGGAGGTCGGGAAAGAAGGTCTTCTGGCTGTAGGTGAGTAAATGGGTTTTTCTTTTCTTTTTCAGGTGATGCGGATTGTGCATATTGGGGTCATATCTGCTACGGATTGTGCATATTGGGGTCATATCTGCCACGGATTGTGCATATTGGGGTCATATCTGCCACGGATTGTGCATATTGGGGTCATATCTGCCACGGATTGTGCATATTGGGGTCATATCTGCCACGGATTGTGCATATTGGGGTCATATCTGCTACGGATTGTGCATATTGGGGTCATATCTGCTACGGATTGTGCATATTGGGGCGATATCTGCTACCGATTGTGCATGTTGGGGTCATTTCTGCTACCGATTGTGCATATTGGGGTCATTTCTGCTACCGATTGTGCATATTGGGGTCATTTCTGCTACCGATTGTGCATATTGGGGTCATTTCTGCTACCGATTGTGCATATTGGGGTCATATCTGCTACCGATTGTGCATATTGGGGTCATATCTGCTACCGATTGTGCATATTGGGGTCATATCTGCTACCGATTGTGCATATTGGGGTCATATCTGCTACCGATTGTGCATATTGGGGTCATATCTGCTACCGATTGTGCATATTGGGGTCATATCTGCTACCGATTGTGCATATTGGGGTCATATCTGCTACCGATTGTGCATATTGGGGTCATATCTGCTACCGATTGTGCATATTGGGGCCATATCTGCTACCGATTGTGCATATTGGGACCATATCTGCCACCGATTGTGCATATTGGGACCATATCTGCCACCGATTGTGCATATTGGGACCATATCTGCCACCGATTGTGCATATTGGGACCATATCTGCCACCGATTGTGCATATTGGGACCATATCTGCCACCGATTGTGCATATTGGGACCATATCTGCCACCGATTGTGCATATTGGGACCATATCTGCCACCGATTGTGCATATTGGGACCATATCTGCCACCGATTGTGCATATTGGGACCATATCTGCCACCGATTGTGCATATTGGGACCATATCTGCCACCGATTGTGCATATTGGGACCATATCTGCCACCGATTGTGCATATTGGGACCATATCTGCCACCGATTGTGCATATTGGGACCATATCTGCCACCGATTGTGCATATTGGGACCATATCTGCTACCGATTGTGCATATTGGGACCATATCTGCTACCGATTGTGCATATTGGGACCATATCTGCTACCGATTGTGCATATTGGGGCCATATCTGATAACGATTGTGCATATTGGGGCCATATCTGATAACGATTGTGCATATTGGGGTCATATCTGCTAACGATTGTGCATATTGGGGTCATATCTGCTACCGATTGTGCATATTGGGGCCATATCTGATAACGATTGTGCATATTGGGGCCATATCTGATAACGATTGTGCATATTGGGGCCATATCTGATAACGATTGTGCATATTGGGGCCATATCTGATAACGATTGTGCATATTGGGGTCATTGGACGTGTTTTTTGTTAAAATCTGCTCACATTACGTGTATTTTCTTGAGAAAACCTGCACAATTATGTGAATTTTCTGGGAAAAGGGTCACCAAAACTTGGGCCCTCTGTCTTTGCGTTGCACTTTTAAAGGGAACCCGAGGTGAGAATAATATTGAGGCTGCCATATTTATCTCCCTTTAAGCAATACCAGTTGCCTGGCTGCCGTGCTGGTCCTCTGCCTCTTATTCTTTCAACCATAGACCCTGAACAAGCATGCAGCAGGTCAGGGGTTTCTGACAATATTGTCAGAACTGACAAGATTAGCTGCATGGCTTGTTTCTGGTGTAATTCAGTTCACTACTACAGCCAAATAGATCAGCAGGGCTGCCAGGCAACTAGTATTGTTTAAAAGGAAATAAATATGGCAGCCACCATATCACTCTCACCCTGGGTTCACTTTAAATTACAGTTAGCCCCGCCCTCATCCGGTCATGACCACGCCCATTTTTTCGCCGCGGCGCGCTTCGCGCGCCGCAGGTTGTGGCCACACCCATTTTTGGCGCGGCGCGCTTCGCGCGCCGCAGGTCGTCAGCTCCCCCGGAAATTGGTCCAGCACCTGCATAGCACCCCCTAAAAAAATTTCCTGGAGCCGCCACTGCTCCCCTGATAGTGCACCCGACCTCCTCCTGGACCTGTCAGCCCAGTCCAGATGAATTTGGAGCTGCTCTCCTCCTCATTCCTAGGCACTGGCAACATTGCAGTCTGCACTATACAGGAAGACCCGGCGCCACTGTAGACCCTGGCTTCCGGCTTCCTGTTGCCTAGCAGCAGCACAGCCACACACTTCTGCCAGCGCTTGTCATATATCTGACAGCGTCAGACACTCATACCAGAAGCGCAGGCTGGGAGAGAAGGCAGATGGGGCGGCCAGCAGCTCAGCATATAGTGAAGAGGAATGCGCCCTCACATTGCTACGTACGGCTCTACATGGAGGCATCTGATTGTAGCTAGGGTAATGTAGCTGCTGTTGCCAGGGGACAGAAGAGGACAGGACCCACCTCTCACACATAGCTCCGCCTGTAGGCACGTGCCTACAGTGCCTTATGGGAAATCCGGCCCTGCATTTGAGCAAAAAGTGTCCAGTCCAAAATTATTCATACCCTTCTCAATAATCGATAGAAAAGCCTTTATTAGCTATTACAGCAATCAAACGCTTCCTATAATTGCAGACCAGCTTTTTACATGTCTCCACGGCTATTTTTGCCCATTCATCTTTAGCAATGAGCTCCAAATCTTTCAGGTTGGAGGGTCTTCTTGCCATCACCCTGATCTTTAGCTCCCTTCACAGATTCTCAATTGAATTCAAGTCAGGACTCTGGCTGGGCCACTCCAAAACGTTAATGTTGTTGTCTGCTAACCATTTCTTCACCACTTTTGCTGTGTGTTTTGGGTCATTGTCATGCTGAAATGTAGCAGAAAATCAGAAACTAGATCACACTGGGCGCTTAATCGCATCTATAGTCTTATATTTTATAATGACTTGCGCGTGTGATTCTTGTTCAATAGAACAAGAATTGCAGCACGATCGTCAAGTGCTGCATGCAGCGCATTTGCGAATGATCGAAATTGCAAATGCTGCAGTGTGAATGTATCCATAGAGATACATTAGCAGCAGCGCTTTGCTGATCGCCGGCGATCAGCAAAGCATTGTAAAAGCGCTAAATGTGAACCAGCCCTTACTGGGTCTTGTGTGATTACGGTTTGTTGTCTTGGCTTGCCTTGCTCCCTTGGGAATGTGTGCTATTCCAAGAGCAGGGACAAGGTCCTCCAGCACCCAAGGCTGAGACACCAAAGTGCGCCCCTCCATCCCTCCCACCCCAGCCGTGACACACTGATTGCTATTAGACTAAGAGGGCCACAGGGCCCACAACCTCCCCAACACCTTAATATCTAGTTATCTGGCTTGCAGTCACTGCTATGTATCCCCTTTTCTTATTTCTTTCTGCTTCATACACAATTAGGAATGACAGCTGAATGAATTGTGCACCCCCTCCTACACTGCGCCCTGAGGCTGGAGCCTCTCCAGCCTATGCCTCGGCCCGGCCCTGGATATTCCTGCAGTGGAGAATAGCAGCGTTTCCTCTTGCCTTTCTGTATGTTGCCATCACTGCTGTTGTTATTGGCATGCGCTCCTTCCAGTCCTGCTGTGTGGACGTTACAATAGCTGCGGGTTGCTATCGGTGACGCTGATGACCAAACTCTACTTTGTGTGTTTAGCTTTAGTGGTCATATATTATTGTATGCTTTAAAGAGACTCCGTAACAAAAATTGCATCCTGTTTTTTATCATGCTACAAGTTCCAAAAGCTATTCTAATGTGTTCTGGCTTACTGCAGCACTTTCTGCTATCACTATCTCTGTAATAAATCAATGTATCTTTCCCCTGTCAGACTTGTCAGCCTGTGTCTGGAAGGCTGCCAAGTTCTTCAGTGTTGTGGTTCTGCTATGAACTCCCCCTTCCAGGTACCCTCTGTGCACACTGCCTGTGTGTTATTTAGGATTAGAGCAGCTTCTCTCTTCTCTCTTATCTTTTACAAGCTGGATAAATCGTCCTCTGAGCTGGCTGGGCTTTCACATACTGAAGAATTACAGACAAGGGCAAAGCTGTTTGTAGGAGAAAAACAAGCAGCCTGAAACTTCAGTGCATGAGAACTGCAGGGGGAAAGAAACACACAATGATCTCTTGAGATTCAAAAGGATGGCTGTATACAGCCTGCTTGTGTATGGAAGTATTTTCTATGTGTGGACATACTATACATCAACCTACTTCCTGTTTTGGTGGCCATTTTGTTTGTTTATAAACAAACTTTTTAAAACTGTTTTTAAACACTTTTAATGCGGCGGGGAGCGGCGAAATTGTGACAGAGGGTAATAGGAGATGTCCCCTAACGCACTGGTATGTTTACTTTTGTGCGATTTTAACGATACAGATTCTCTTTAAGACTAACAGATTAATAATGTTATTGTTTGATTGCTAAAACATAATGGAATGTCTGACGTATTTTTGTAGCTGTTAATACTCACTGCCTTTCAAGTTCTGTTCAGCATTGCAGCTGTGAATATTCCTAACCACGGATAGGAGTTGTACCTCTTTAAAACCCAGTATCACTCCACCTGGCTTATTTTCAGGTTGTGCCTACAAAAGACAGGATAATTGTTCTATGATTGACTGTCAAAACACTCCTCAAATCCAGTGTCGCTTGTTATTATCTGTAGGATTCACTACCCTACAGATCTTATGAATGCCTCTAGTGTTTGCCTGAATGGATATAAGCCAGAGGCGGGACAAGGTCCTCCAGCACCCAAGGCTGAGACACCAAAGTGCGCCCCTCCATCCCTCCCCCCCAGCCATCACACACTGATTGCTATTAGACTAAGAGGTGCCCCAGGGACCACAACCTCCCCAACACCTTAATATTTAGTTATCTGGCTTGCAGTCACTGCTATGTATCCCCTTTTCCAGGCGCGGAGCTAGGGGGGGTCGGGGTAGGACAAGTGCCCCGGGGCGCCTGGTCCCCAAGGGCGCCCTCCGCCTGGCTGAGCTGCGGGGGTTTTTTTGTTTTGTTTTTTTCCGGCGGGTGAGGGGAGCAGCGCAGAGAAGAGAGAGAGCTGTGCGGACGGTGGGGAAGGGGGGCCATATCCCCCCTCCTTCCCTCACCTTAGGTGCTCTCTCCCTTCCTCGCTGTCCCCTCCAATGTCCGGGTGGCTGGGCTGGCAGCGGCGGGCGGAACTCACCTCCGTCTCGCTCCAGCGCCGGGCGGAAGTTCAGGTGCGCAGCCGCTGCTCTGGTCTGGACCAGACCAGAGTAGTGGCAGATCCATCCGGCGCTGCGACGAGACGGAGGTAAGTTCCGCCCGCCGCTGCCAGCCACCCGGACATTGGAGGGGACAGCGAGGAAGGGAGAGCAGCTCTTCTCTGCGCTGCTCCCCTCCTGCTGGGGAGGGGGACACCTGACCTGGCTACCTACTCTGGGCACATATACCCCTGCCTACATATACTGGACATATATCCCTGGCTACCTACTCTGGGCACATATACCCCTGGCTACCTACTCTGGGCACATATACCCCTGGCTACCTACTCTGGGCACATATACCCCTGGCTACCTACTCTGGGCACATATACCCCTGGCTACCTACTCTGGGCATATATACCCCTGGCTACCTACTCTGGGCACATATACCCCTGGCTACCTACTCTGGGCACATTTACCCCTGCCTACATATACTGGGCATATACCCCTGGCTACCTACTCTGGGCACATATACCCCTGGCTACCTACTCTGGGCACATATACCCCTGGCTACCTACTCCGGGCACATATACCCCTGGCTACCTACTCTTGGCACATATACCCCTGCCTACATATACTGGGCATATACCCCTGGCTACCTACTCTGGGCACATATACCCCTGGCTACCTACTCTGGGCACATATACCCCTGGCTACCTACTCTGGGCACATATACCCCTGGCTACCTACTCTGGGCACATATACCCCTGGCTACCTACTCTGGGCACATATACCCCTGGCTACCTACTCTGGGCATATATACCCCTGGCTACCTACTCTGGGCACATATACCCCTGGCTACCTACTCTGGGCACATATACCCCTGCCTACATATACTGGGCATATACCCCTGGCTACCTACTCTGGGCACATATACCCCTGGCTACCTACTCTGGGCACATATACCCCTGGCTACCTACTCAGGGCACATATACCCCTGCCTACATATACTGGGCATATACCCCTGGCTACCTACTCTGGGCACATATACCCCTGGCTACCTACTCAGGGCACATATACCCCTGGCTACCTACTCTGGGCACATATACCCCTGGCTACCTACTCTGGGCACATATTCCCCTGGCTACCTACTCTGGGCACATACCCCTGGCTACCTACTCTGGGCACATATACCCCTGCCTACATATACTGGGCATATACTCCTGGCTACCTACTCTGGGCACATATACCCCTGCCTACATATACTGGGCACATATAACCCTAACTACATATACTGGGTACATATACCCCTGGCTACATATACTGGGCATATATACCCCTGGCTACATATACTGGGCATATATACCCCTGGCTACATATACTGGGCACATATACCTCTGGCTACATATACTGGGGACACATACCCCTGCCTACATATACTGGGCACATATACCCCTGGCTACCTGTTCTGTGGACATCTCTACCCCTGGCTACCTGTTCTGGGGACATCTATACTGCTGGCCACCTATTCTGGGGACACCTATAGACCTGGGGCTACCTATTTTTGGGGAAGCACTGCTGTCAGATTGAGTGTATTTTGGGGAACTGCTGCCAGGTGAGAGGTGTCTACCATATTAAGGGGGCATTCTGCCTATTTATGTGAAATGCTGTCTATTTATGTGCCTCATGACTGCTGAATTTGTCTTGTTGGGGGCCTCATGGTTACTGAATTTGTCTTGTTGGGGGCCTCATGATTTGTTGGGGGCCTCAAGATCGCTGAATTTGTCTTGTTAGGGGCCTCATGATTGCTGAATTTGTCTTGTTAGGGGCCTCATGATTGCTGAATTTGTCTTGTTGGGGGCCTCAGGATTGCTAAATTTGTCTTGTTGGGGGCCTCATGATTGCTGAGTTGGTCATGTTGGGGGCCTCATGATTGCTGAGTTGGTCATGTTGGGGGCCTCATGATTGCTGAGTTGGTCATGTTGGGGGCCTCATGTTTACTCATGATTGCGGAATTTGTCTTGATGGGGGGGCTCATGATTGCTGAATTTGTCTTGGAACATGCTGGAAGGTACATACTGAGGGAGGGTGGGTGAGCGTGAGCCTGCTAACCTCCATGTACATTTGAAGGGGCGTGACCAAATGTGGAGCACCCATAATCACGCTCACATTTGGTCACGACCCTTCACCTTAGGGGGCGCATTAATAGTCTTTGTCCCCGGGCGCTGAAAACCCTAGCTACGCCTCTGCCCTTTTCTTATTTCTTTCTGCTTCAAACACAATTAGGAATGACAGCTAAATGAATTGTGCGCCCCCTCCTACACTGCGCCCTGAGGCTGGAGCCTCTCCAGCCTATGCCTCGGCCCGGCCCTGATATAAGCCGTGAATGAGGAATATCTCACTAATGTGCAGGAGCTGTAGCTCGCAAAAGCACTGTCATTACAGCTTCTACTGTCTGTTTGGTGACATGCATTTCATCAATGCACAACCCAAGGGATGCTTTATCTGTCTTTAACTAGGGATGATCAATGAGGTGCAAATATTTCTGAGTTTCTGTAGGATCATGTAAATTTATCTTCATATGTATGCAGCTTAACCACTTGAGGACCGCAGTGTTAAACCCCCCTAAAGACCAGGCCTTTTTATTGTTAATTGGCCACTGCAGCTTTAAGGCCAAGCTGCAGGGCCGCACAACACAGCACACAAGTGATTCCCCCTTTTCTCCCCACCAACAGAGCTCTCTGTTGGTGGGGTCTGATCGCTCCACAGTTGTTTATTTTTTTTTAATAAATATGTATTTTATTTCTTTTTATTAAATTTTGCTGTTTTTTATCTGTCCTCCCCGCTCCCTCCCAATCTCCGCCAGCCAATCAAGGTGATCAGCTGTCATAGGCTTAAGCCTATGACAGCCGATCACTCCCCAGTCTCAGGAGGGGACAGCCGTGTCACATGGCTGTCCCCAGTACAGCGCTGCTGCCGATCGCAGCTTTGTACATGTAAATAGACGGCGATCACACCGCTCGGAGACTGAAGAGGGGGCAACCTGTGTGCGATCTCCTGCAAAATGCAGCCCTAGGACTTGATGCCAATTGGCGTTAGGCGGTCCTGGGGCTGCCACCGCGACCATGCCCATTGGGGTGGGCGGTCTTTAAAGGGACACTTAAGTCAAAAAAATAAAAATGAGTTTTACTCACCTAGGGCTTCCAATAGCCCCCTGAAGCTCTCCGCTGCCCTCGCCGTCTCCCTTCGATCCTCCTGGCCCCGCCGGCAGCCACTTCCTGTTTCGGTGACAGGAGCTGACAGGCTGGGGACGCGAGTGATTCTTCTCGTTCCCAGACACATTAGCACCCTCTATGCTGCTATATGGTATATGATATATGCTATGGCAGCATAGATGGCGCTATTGTGGCCAGGAACGCGAAGAATCACTCGCTTCCCCAGCCTGTCAGCTCCTGTCACCGAAACAGGAAGTGGCTGCCGGCGGGGCCAGGAAGATCGGAGGGAGACGGCGAGGGCAGCGGAGAGCTTCAGGGGGCTATTGGAAGCCCTAGGTGAGTAAAACTCATTTTTATTTTTTTGACTTAAGTGTCCCTTTAAGTAGTTAAAAATGGACCAATCAAGTTTCACCTAGTTTTAAATTGATTAGTCCGATTTCAATTTGCTTACAAATTTGCACAATTCTGCATCACTAGTGCCTACACACATCACAATACAAGTGCTTATTTATTAGTCAGTGCATTTGTTTTATCAAACTGGCTCAGGATAAGAAGTTTTTATACATTTTTATAACAATCTCAACTCAAGTTCCAGTGTGCGTCTCAGAGAAGTATGACGGCACAAGTGGAAACTCAGCCACAAAGGACATTTGAACTGGGAGGGATATAAAGGCTGCCATATTTATTTCCTTTTAAACAATACTAATTCCCTGGCAGTCCTGCTTATCTCTTTGCCCCCAGTTGTGTCTGAATCAAACACCTGAAACAAGCATGCAGCTAATTCAATCAGACTTCAGTCAGAAACACTTGCATCTGCATGCGTGTTCAGTGTCTATGACTAAAGGCTCATACACACATCAGACCATAGTCTTTTGAAAATGAAAGATCACAGACCAATCTTACCACCCTTCATGTAGTATGAGAGCCATACTCTACACAGTCTTTTCTATGGAGCTGAACTCCACATCAGAAAAAAATCTTTGCAAGATGCTGCACACACAGATGCTGTACAGACACAAAAGATCAGTATCTGCAAAAGATCTGTTCCTGCAAAAAAATCCATTCCTGCAAATTGCAATGATAGTCTATGAGATCTGCAGATCATCATACACACATGATTTATCTGACATTCATCTGCAGATCAAGCAATCATCTGCAGATCTGAAAATCCATCCTGGTGGATCTGATCTGCAGATGAATGTCAGTTAACCACTTGAGGACCGCCCCCAGCCGATGGGCGGCGGCAAAGTCCGGGCCCAAACGACCGCAATACGCCCATCGGCGGGGGCGGCTGCGGGAGTGGCTATGCGGCGATCGCGTCATTCGTGACGCGATCAGCCGCCGGGGACTGGCTCCGCCCACCGCTCGTAGTAACCCGCCGGCCGTTCGGAAGCGCCGGCGGGTTACTACCACCCGGATCGCCGCTGCACATATGTATAATAGGCTTTGTAATGTATACAAAGCCTATTATACTGGCTGCCTCCTGCCCTGGTGGTCCCAGTGTCCGAGGGACCACCAGGGCAGGCTGCAGCCACCCTAGTCTGCACCCAAGCACACTGATTTCCCCCCCCCTGCCCCCTGATCGCCCACAGCACCCCTCAGACCCCCCCCTGCCCACCCCCCAGACCACTGTTTGCACCCAGTCACCCCCCTAATCACCCATCAATCACTCCCTGTCACTATCTGTCAACGCTATTTTTTTTTTATCCCCCCCCCCTGCCCACTGCCCCCTCCTGATCACCCCCCACCCCTCAGATTCTCCCCAGACCCCCCCCCCAGACCCCCCCCCCCCCCCCCGTGTACTATATGCATCTATCCCCCCTGATCACCTGTCAATCACCTGTCAATCACCTGTCAATCACCTGTCAATCACCCGTCAATCACCCCCTGTCACTGCCACCCATCAATCAGCCCCTAACCTGCCCCTTGCGGGCAATCTGATCACCCCCCCCACACCAATAGATCGCCCGCAGATCCGACATCAGATCACCTCCCAAATCCATTGTTTACATCTATTCTCTCCTCTAAACACCCACTAATTACCCATCAATCACCCATCAATCACCCCCTATCACCACCTGTCACTGTTACCCATCAGATTAGACCCTAATCTACCCCTTGCGGGCACCCAATCACCCGCCCACACGCTCAGATTGCCCTCAGACCCCCCCTTATCAATTCGCCAGTGCAATATTTACATCTGTTATTCCCTGTAATAACCCACTGATCACCTGTCAATCACCTATCAATCACCCCCTGTCACTGCCACCCATCAATCACCCCCTGTCACTGCCACCCATCAATCAGCCCCTAACCTGCCCCTTGCGGGCAATCTGATCACCCACCCACACCAATAGATCGCCCGCAGATCCGACATCAGATCACCTCCCAAGTGCAGTGTATACATCTCTTCTCTCCTCTAAACACCCACTAATTACCCATCAATCACCCCCTATCACCACCTGTCACTGTTACCCATCAGATTAGACCCTAATCTGCCCCTTGCGGGCACCCAATCACCCGCCCACACGCTCAGATTGCCCTCAGACCCCCCCTTATCAATTCGCCAGTGCAATATTTACATCTGTTATTCCCTGTAATAACCCACTGATCACCTGTCAATCACCTATCAATCACCCCCTGTCACTGCCACCCATCAATCACCCCCTGTCACTGCCACCCATCAATCACCCCCTGTCACTGCCACCCATCAATCAGCCCCTAACCTGCCCCTTGCGGGCAATCTGATCACCCACCCACACCAATAGATCGCCCGCAGATCCGACATCAGATCACCTCCCAAGTGCAGTGTTTACATCTCTTCTCTCCTCTAAACACCCACTAATTACCCATCAATCACCCCCTATCACCACCTGTCACGGTTACCCATCAGATTAGACCCTAATCTGTCCCTTGCGGGCACCCAATCACCCGCCCACACCTCAGAACGTCCTCAGACCCCAGCCCTGATCACCTCGCTAGTACATTGCTTGCATCTATTTCCCCCCTCTAATCACACCTTGAGAAACCCATCAATCACCTCCTGTCACCCCCTAGCACACCTACCCATCAGATCAGGCCCTAATTTGCCCTGTGTGGGCTCCTGATCACTCGGCCAAACCCTCAGATCCCCCTCAGACCCCCTTCCGATCACCTCCCCAGTGCATTGATTGCATCTATTTTCCCCTCTAACCGCCCCCTGAGACACCCATCAATCACCTCCTGTCACCCCCCTAGCACTCCTATCCATCAGATCAGGCCCAAAACATCCTGTCATCTAAGAGGCCACCCTGCTTATGAAAGGTTCCACAAAATTTGCCCCCTCATAGACCACCTGTCATCAAAATTTGCAGATGCTTATACCCCTGAACAGTCATTTTGAGAAATTTGGTTTCCAGACTACTCACAGTTTTGGGCCCGTAAAATGCCAGGGCAGTATAGGAACCCCACAAGTGACCCCATTTTAGAAAGAAGACACCCCAAGGTATTCTGTTAGGTGTATGATGAGTTCATAGAAGATTTTATTTTTTGTCAAAAGTTAGCGGAAATTGGATTTTTATTGTTTTTTTCACAAAGTGTCATTTTTCACTAACTTGTGACAAAAAATAAAATCTTCTATGAACTCACCATACCCCTAACGGAATACCTTGGGGTGTCTTCTTTCTAAAATGGGGTCACTTGTGGGGTTCCTATACTGCCCTGGCATTTTAGGGGCCCTAAACCGTGAGGAGTAGTCTAGAAAACAAATGCCTCAAAATGACCTGTGAATAGGACGTTGGGCCCCTTAGCGCACCTAGGCTGCAAAAAAGTGTCACACATGTGGTATCGCCATACTCAGGAGAAGTAGTATAATGTGTTTTGTGGTGTATTTTTACACATATCCATGCTGGGTGGGAGAAATCTCTCTGTAAATGGACAATTGTGTGTAAAAAAAATCAAAAATGTGTCATTTACAGAGATATTTCTCCCACCCAGCATGGTTATATGTAAAAATACACCACAAAACACATTATACTACTTCTTCTGAGTACGGCGATACCACATGTGTGACACTTTTTTGCAGCCTAACTGTGCTAAGGGGCCCAAAGTCCAATGAGTACCTTTAGGATTTCACAGGTCATTTTGAGACATTTGGGTTCAAGACTACTCCTCACGGTTTAGGGCCCCTAAAATGCCAGGGCAGTATAGGAACCCCAGAAGTGACCCCATTTTAGAAAGAAGACACCCAAGGTATTCTGTTAGGTGTATGATAAGTTCATAGAAGATTTTATTTTTTGTCACAAGTTAGCGGAAATTGATATGTATTGTTTTTTTTTTCACAAAGTGTCATTTTCCGCTAACTTGTGACAAAAAAAAAAATCTTCTATGAACTCACCATACTCCTAACAGAATACCTTGGGGTGTCTTCTTTCTAAAATGGGGTCACTTGTGGGGTTCCTATACTGCCCTGGCATTTTAGGGGCCCTAAACCGTGAGCAGTAGTCTAGAATCCAAATGCCTCAAAATGACCTGTGAATAGGACGTTAGGCCCCTTAGCGCACCTAGGTTGCAAAAAAGTGTCACACATGTGGTATCGCCGTACTCAGAAGAAGTAGTATATTGTGTTTTGGGGTGTATTTTTACACATACCCATGCTGGGTGGGAGAAATCTCTCTGTAAATGGACAATTGTGTGTAAAAAAAAATCAAACAATTGTCATTTACAGAGATATTTCTCCCACCCAGCATGGGTATGTGTAAAAATACACCCCAAAACACATTATACTACTTCTCCTGAGTACGGCGGTACCACATGTGTGGCACTTTTTTGCACCCTAAGTGCGCTAAGAGGCCCAAAGTCCAATGAGTACCTTTAGGATTTCACAGGTCATTTTGCGACATTTGGTTTCAAGACTACTCCTCACGGTTTAGGGCCCCTAAAATGCCAGGGCAGTATAGGAACCCCACAAATGACCCCATTTTAGAAAGAAGACACCCCAAGGTATTCCGTTAGGAGTATGGTGAGTTCATAGAAGATTTTATTTTTTGTCACAAGTTAGCGGAAAATGACACTTTGTGAAAAAAAACAATTAAAATCAATTTCCGCTAACTTGTGACAAAAAAAAAAAATCTTCTATGAACTCACCATCCTCCTAACGGAATACCTTGGGGTGTCTTCTTTCTAAAATGGGGTAATTTGTGGGGTTCCTATACTGTCCTGGCATTTTAGGGGCCCTAAACCGTGAGGAGTAGTCTTGAAACGAAATTTCTCAAAATGACCTGTGAAATCCTAAAGGTACTCATTGAACTTTGGGCCCCTTAGCGCAGTTAGGGTGCAAAAAAGTGCCACACATGTGGTATCGCCGTACTCAGGAGAAGTAGTATAATGTGTTTTGGGGTGTATTTTTACACATACCCATGCTGAGTGGGAGAAATATCTCTATAAATAGACAATTGTGTGTAAAAAAAATTAAACAATTGTCATTTACGGAGATATTTCTCCCACCCAGCATGGGTATGTGTAAAAATACACCCCAAAACACATTATACTACTTCTCCTGAGTATGGCAATACCACATGTGTGGCACTTTTTTACAGCCTAACTGCGCTAAGGGGCCAAAAGTCCAATGAGCATCTTTAGGCTTTACAGGGGTGCTTACAATTAGGCACCCCCCAAAATGCCAGGACAGTGAACACACCCCACAAATGACCCCATTTTGGAAAGTAGACACTTCAAGGTATTCAGAGAGGAGCATAGTGAGTCTGTGGCAGATTTCATTTTTTTTTGTCGCAAGTTAGAAGAAATGGAAACTTTTTTTTTTTCTTTTTTTTGTCAGAAAGTGTCATTTTCCGCTAACTTGTGACAAAAAATAAAATCTTCTATGAACTCACCATGCCTCTCACTGAATACTTTGGGATGTCTTCTTTCCAAAATGGGGTCATTTGGGGGGTATTTGTACTATCCTGGAATTTTAGCCCCTCATGAAACCTGACAGGTGCGCAGAAAAGTCAGAGATGCTTGAAAATGGGAAAATTCACTTTTGGCACCATAGTTTGTAAACGCTATAACTTTTACCCAATCCAATAAATATACACTGAATGGTTTTTTTTTTATCAAAGACATGTAGCAGAATAACTTTCGCGCTCAAATGTATAGGAAATTTTACTTTATTTGAAAAATGTCAGCACAGCAAGTTAAAAAAGTCATTTTTTTGCCAAAATTCATGTCTTTTTTGATGAATATAATAAAAACTAAAACTCGCAGCAGCAAACAAATAGCAGCAAAAGAAAGCTGTATTAGTGACAAGAAAAGGAGGTAAAATTCATTTAGGTGGTAGGTTGTATGACCGAGCAATAAACCGTGAAAGCTGCAGTGGTCTGAATGGAGAAAAAGGCTCTGGTCCTTAAGGGGCGAAAAGACTGTGGTCCTGAAGTGGTTAAATCATGTGTGTATGATGATCTGCAGATCTCATAGACTATCATTGCAATTTGCAGGAATGGATTTTTTGCAGGAACAGATCTTTTGCAGATACTGATCTTTTGTGTCTGTACAGCATCTGTGTGTGCAGCATCTTGCAAAGATTTTTTTCTGATGTGGAGTTCAGCTCCATAGAAAAGACTGTGTAGAGTATGGCTCTCATACTACATGAAGGGTGGTAAGATTGGTCTGTGATCTTTCATTTTCAAAAGACTATGGTCTGATGTGTGTATGGGGCCTTAAGGCTCATACACACATCAGACCATAGTCTTTGGAAAATGAAAGATCACAGACCAATCTTACCCCCTTCCATGTAGTATGAGAGCCATACTCTACACAGTCTATTCTATGGAGCTGAACTCCCCATCAGACAGAAATCTTTGCAAGATGTTGCACACAAAGATGCTGTGGACATTCAAAAGATCAGTATCTGCAAAAGATCTGTTCCTGCAAAAGATCCATTCCTGGAAAATGCATTCATAGTCTATGATATCTGCAGATCATCATACACACCTTGTTTAACAGACATTCATCTGCAGATCAGATCCACCAGGATGGATTTTCAGATTTGCAGATGATTGTCTGATCTGCAGATGAATGTCAGTTAAACAAGGTGTGTATGATGATCTGCAGATCTCATAGACTACGAATGCAATTTGCAGAAACAGATCTTTGTCAGGAACAGATCTTTTGCAGATACCGATCTTTTGTGTCTGTACAGCATCTGTGTGTGCAGCATCTTGCAAAGATTTTTTTCTGATGGGGAGTTCTGCTCCATAGAAAAGGCTGTGAAGGTATGGCTCTCATAGTACATGAAGGGTGGTAAGATTGGTCTGTGATCTTTCATTTTCCAAAGACTATAGTCTGATGTGTGTATGAGCCTTTAGATACATATACTACATAATACATACCATACATACAGTAGACATATGCCTATGATAGGGATTAGATCGTGTGCCCCTCCAAGGGACAGTTAAGTGGCAAGACTGTCGTCCGTACAGCACTGTGTAAGATGGCAGCACTATATAAATGTTATTTTGTTGGTAAATTTAAAAAAAACCAGCCTACCAGTGCCAATTGCTGACAGGCTGATTGCTGCGGCCCCGTTTACAGTGACAGAAACTCGCATGAGCTCCCATCAAATTACGTTCCTCGCTAGATGGCGCCGTATGGTGGCACTGAGGAACAACAGAGCCACTCTGCTGCCGACAATGTGCATTAGGCAGTCGCAGAGAGGTTAAAGGGAAATAAATATGTCATCCTCCCTATCCTTCTCTCACAGTACACGTGAGCTTTAATTCTCTTCCATAGCTGCTTTTTGCTGCCTTTGATATGGGAGCTGCCATGATATCGGCACCTTGCAGAAAGAGAAAAAATGCTGAGAGGAGTTTGACTAAACAGAATACAATGACATAGTTTCTTTTTTCTATCTGATAAACCTCTCTGCCCTCCGAGTTCCTTCAAGCACTCAATATGTGAATATTACACTGTTCAACACACAGAATCGCCCCACCTGGCTTACTTTCAGGTTGTGCCTCCAAAGTTAGGATAATTATTGTTTAAACATAATTAAAACAATCCCCAAATCCAATGTCACTCATTATCTGTAGTTTGGCTCACCTGCTCTCCCCGCCCTGCTTCCTGATTCATACATTCTCAAATTAAAAACTTTGCGACCTGCCAGGGTACTACTCCTGTTTCTGCCAGTGCTTACTCAGTAATGAATTTCTATCTCAAAAGCTAAGTTTACAGTGTGAACTGCATTGCATACCTTGTAAAAACAGGAACGCAACACGACTGAATGGAAAAGATTCACCTCACCTCATTGTCACTGCAATCAGGCCTCGTTCACTTCTAAAATCATAAACAAGCGTTTTGCGATTTTTGTGCAGTGTTTTTTTTCCCCTCCCAGTGCTCCACTGTGCGTTGCATTTTTGGTAAAAGCTCTTTTCTAAGTGCTTTTCCGGAGCGGTTTTTAAATTCACTTCCTGACGCATGTCAGGAAGTGAACTCTTTGACCTGGAAAGGAATACAATGTATTTATTCTTAAAAACGTGAACGCAATCGCTGCACAAAGCGATTTTGTGAGCGTTTGTATTTTCCCTATACCTTCCATTGAGGCAAAATCACCCCAAAAAGAGTACAGGCACCGCTTTGCTGAACACACAGCACACGAACTGTGCTGATATGAACCTTCTCATAGAGATTCATTGCACATGCGTTTTGTGGGCGGTTTTAAAAATCTTGAAAGCTTGAAAAAAGAACGAAAACGCCCCTAGTGTGAACAGGCCCTGACTGTTTCTGCATTTTATACCAATTCTGTATTTTGTATATTGGTGTACACCATTGTTAGTATTATTTTGTAAGCCATGTTTGTTTCTTACTTTGTACAGCGCCACGGAATATGTTGGTGCTTTATAAATCAATAATAATAATATGCTTGACAATATCGTGCAATTTGTAAGCATGGAAATAATTATATGAATGGATGAACTTCCTGGTAAACACAGAACTGTAATTACAACAGAGATTAAACTATTTTGCTTTGGAACGGTGTATACATTTTTCCACATCATTAGATAATGGCATGTTAAAGGTTAATATCTTTTAAATGATTAGCAGTAATGTTTGTGAGTCATGAGACTGAAAGTGCTTTATGCTTTATGTACCATACATCCAGTTCAGAAAATAATTATATTTTGGACCCATTCCCTTTTTTTTCTTGTTAAGTGAGTTTAATCAGTGAACCAGGTATAACTGGTTTCTGTTCAAGTTATAAAGTTCCTAATTAAATTGGGTCAATTAATATGTATAAACTGGTCTTCTAACCAAGCTAATTGGTTAATGTTGGTAGGTTTATCAGGCGTATAAGGGTGGGAATTGGCCTTTACTATTGAGCAATCAGAAGAAAGTGTTTGATGACGCGACAAGAGGGAATGAATAGACTGACTAAAACTGAGTACAGTTATATCAGCAGTCAGATAGGCCTACAGATCACATAGATAGAAATAGTAAGTGTAGTCATAATCAGTAGTACTTTAAGGCCTCTTTCCCACCAGGACATTGTGTTTTAGGGGACGTTATGGTCGCATAACGCAACGCCTGGTGGTGTTGGAGGTGGACGCCAGAGTAAGCCGCATTGTACAGCTGTTGGTGCGCCTCTTTTGTCTCATACCTTGTGGGGACCACGTGATCGGAACACTCCGCATCACGTGGTCCCGCCAGCCAATTAGCGTCCGCTCCAGGAAGAAAACACAGCAGAAGTGATGGGAAGTCTTTTGATGGGCTCTTTCGATGAATCGATTCATTGAAAAGAGCTGGACTCCCTATCTCTACTGTTCAGAATCGATTCAGAGCAGCAGGACTGAACCTAGTGATTGGAAGTCCGGCTCTTTTCAATGAATCAATTCTGAACAGTAGAGATAGGAAGTCTGGCTCTTTTCAATGAATTGAGACGAACTTCCCATCACTACACGTCAGTGCAGTGAATATTAATTAGCCATGTGGCTAACAATAGCGGCCTCTCCCCTCCTTCTCTCCTCCTCAAAAAAAACCCCATTACTGAGCATGTGCAAACAGTCTAACGCGGCTTAGCCACGTAAAACGCACAGCATGCTGCACTTTTAAATAACGTGCAGCGTTACAATGTAACGCAACGTGGGCACTGTGAACAGCCCATTGATTTTTCATTACTGTGAGTTGGGCTGCGTTACAGGCTGCACTTACGTGCGCCTCTAACGTCTTACTGTGAAAGCAGCCTAAATGCCCAGTGGCTGACGCTTTCTTAAGGTGGCCATACATCATCAGGCGACTTGGCAGCCGATCGACCATCCAATTCAATTATTATAACAGAATCGGATGAAAATCCTTGCCAATAAGTGCATGCTCGACCGACAATGCGACCAATTTCGAATAGTCGATCACGTATGCTGCAAGATGTTGGGCCGATTTGCTGGGTCGGGTGAGTGGCAGTAATGGCGTGCATTTTCGGGACGATCAACTAAGTGATGAAACCCCCGGTGCTGTCCCTTCTAATGTTAAGTGACCCCTGGTGCCCGTGCATGTTATATATTACCAGCTCGCGTCCTCTGCTTGTCTTCTGCTGCTCCGGGCGCATTCTGCTCTACACACACTTGCGCCCACGTGGTTTCCTAGAAAGGGCCTGCGTATGACGTCAGAAATCATACACGTGGTCACGTTACTAGGCAACCACGTGGCGTGCGTGTACAAAGAATAGAGTGCTCCCGGAGTCTGCGGGGACAAGCGGAGGCAACGGACAAGTCAAGTAATGTATAACATGCACAGGGGCACCAGGGGGACATTTAACATTAGAGGGAAAACATTGGGCCGTGAAGCGACTGATGCGGGGTCACAAGGCCGATTCCAGATCGATTTTAGCATGCAATATATTGGGAATTGGCCTGTGGTGTATGGGCAGCTGACAGATCTCTCTCTAATCAGATTCGATTAAGAGAGAGATTTGCCTCTTGGTCGAATCTGCCCATCATCGCTAGATGTATGGCTACCTTTAGAGCTTAGATAATACTTTAGGGAAAACAAGGGCATCTGGAGACCTGCAGGCCTTTCTCTAAATTACAGTAACTGCCATCAAAGGCTCCAGAAAAATAACTATATGAGGAGAATTAAAATGTTTAGCTATCTGGAGGACTCCCTTAATTCCCTGATACTCCTACTGGAATGTAGGTCAGGTGAAAACATCTTACAGATTTATTTGTGTTTGGCTAAGGGCTTCAGTTCAGTCCAAGTTTTCCAGCGTTCTTAGCTTCTCTCTCTGCAAGTCATCTGACCTAAAAAGGATTTTGTGAGTATAATATGAGGGGAGCTAATGGTGCTATCTCGCCACTTACTCACTCCCTTAAAAATGAGGCAATCAAATAGCCACCCTACAGAGAAAATTAGGTAAAAGGGGTCATTTTAGACTCCTTACCTATTTACTTTTGAGCCGATCCTCTGCATTGAATTACCTTTATTAGGACATTGTTATTTTTCAAGGGGGAGGGGGTAAAGTATTTCAAATGAAGACACCAAAGAAACTGGCATTCATTTCAGAAAGGACTGGAGAGCATTGATGGACATGATTACAGGGGATAACAGTCAGGGCTGGTTCTAGACTTTTTGCTGCCTGAGGCAAACTTGTGAGGATGTGCCCCCCCCCCCCCCCCCCAAGGTATAGGTAGGTAGGTAGGTAGCCAGATATAGTTGCCCCAGTATAGGTAGCCAATATTGTTGCCCCTGTATAGATAGCCAGTATAGTTGCCCCAGTACAGATAGCTAGTATATTTGCCCCCAGTAAAGGTAGTATATTTGCGCAAGTACACCCCCTTCTTGCAGAAGTACGGTGTGCGGCATTGAAGAAGAAGAAGATCTGTGGCACGCACTGCTCCGACATCTGGATTGCAGAAGGAAGAGGTCTTTCATTAATTTCCTGCCTGCTGCCGCTAACACTCTGCTCTAACATCTGGAGGGGGGAGCACGGAAGAGGAGCCCCAGGTGAGGGGGGGTATGGCCCTCCTCCCCACCACTTTGTGCCTACTGCTCCTCTTTCCTGCAGTACTACCCCCTCCTGCACATGGTGGGCACCCCCCATGGCCAGGTGGGCGGTGGTAAGCTGGGAGGCGGCAGGCCAGAATCACTCTTGTCACTTCCTGTGTCTGCCTGGTGCCGTCCGCAGACTTCCACCGCCTGAGGAAGATGCCTCACTTGATGTCATGGGTGGGCCATGTGTGATAACAGTAGTGCAGTCCAAGAAGAAAATAAATCTGGACACTGGAGCCAGCAATATCCACATTTATTATAAAGCAAACAGTGTCAATAAAGTCAACGAGCAAACAAAGTAAATTTATCTTGACCATTTGCAGAGAGCTAAAGCAGTGTGTAATTTTCTCATGCAGCACTGGACTCTGGTGCAAAGGTAAGAGCACAGCTTCTACTGCACTATATTCTGCTGCATTATACTCTGCATTTACACACTGGGCTGGGGCAGGGCAGGAAGGGAGTAAGTAACAAAATGCGACAGGATCGGCGGGTATTTTGTGTCTCTTGGACTCCCTGTATTATGCATCCACCTTATACGGCACATGGTTTATATTCTATATCCTCTATTGTGTTTTTGTGTTGCAAGCTGGCACTGCCAAGTTGAATTTATTATTACAATCAACAAACTGCAAATTGTTTTGTTTCAGTTGTATAAAAGTGCAATTTTGTGCAAGAGAGGCATGTTACCATAATACCGCAGAAAGTACCCTGCCCTGCTGCACTCCTCATCACTCTCTCTGCTGATCCTCTATCATGGTAACATGCCGCTTATGCACAAAATTGCACTTAATACAAATTATACAACTGCAATGGAAACTTGCACTTTGTTGATTATAGTAATTCCAACTTAATAATCCCAGCTTAAAGTGAAGTGAAGGAGCATAAAAAGCAAAAATCTACTTACCTGAGGCTTCCTCCAGCCCCTGGCAGCTGTCCGGTGCCCTCGCCACAGCTCCGGTGGCTCCAGGTCCCCTCCTGGTGCAGATGCTGACCTCACCAGGTCGGCATCTACTTGAGCTCCAGCGTGCGGCTCACGGAGTTGCACAGACGTTATCCAGACTGTACTACGCAGAACTACTCCACCTGCGCAGTACAGTCCAGATGACGTCGGCGTGACTACATGAGCGCAAGTAAGCCTTTTATACCGGAGGGGACCCCGGGCCAAGGGCGGCTAGCGAAGCTGCGGCTTTATGCACCTCGGACCATTCCTTTAACTTTCCCCTGACTTCTCTTATACCACATTTCTTTTTCAGCCTGCTTTCTGTACCTCAATTTTTATCACCCTAGTGACCCCATTTCCAACCTCCTGCTGGCTGCTTGCCAGTTGATAACTTGATGCAGAAACAGTCACTCTCCTCTAGCAGGCAGTGACACTGTCTGTTTGCTTCCTTCTGTCTTCTTAACTGAATTGATCCATTCCCACCCTCCAATCCCTGAGCCTGGCTGTAGCATCCAGGCTGGCGCATCCTTGCTCTCTCTCCACTCTTTCCATGGATCACCACCCTTGTGGCAGGGGCTCTTCTTATAGATGGTAGACACTCAGACTGCGACTGGCGCGGTGACATATGCGCATGGCACACTCAGCAGGGATGCAGTGGCTGCAGACAGTTTGCCCATCAACCCCAGTATGGCACCATGGGTGGGCAGAATTACATTGAGCCACACTAATTTTTCGCTGAGTAATGAAAAGGTCCGCTAGCTCCTGGGCCGAGGGGAGCTTTCACAAAAGGCACGAAATGGACCATTTTACTAAAGCGGTCCACGACCACCCAAATCACAGTGTTCCCCTCTGAAGCAGGGCGTTCCCCCACAAAATCCATGGATATGTAGGTCCATGGTTCTGTGGGTGTTGGCAAAGACTGCAGTGTTCCCGCAGGAGCCTGTCTGGATGGCTTGCTGCGAGCACAGACTGTACAGGAGATCACGAATTCTCTACAATCGTCTTTTAAGGATGGCCACCATACACTACGAGACAGTAGTTCTTCCGTTCTGTTTATACCAGGATGTCCTGCATTTTTATGGCTATGGAACATCTGCAGGACTTGAAAGCGCAAGTGCAACAGGACAAACAGGACCCCATCTGGCTTTCCCTCTGGAGCGTCAGTCTGATAAGGCTGCAGAGTGATTGCCAGATCCTCCATGGGTTCCGTAGCGGCTATCACTATGTTTTCTGGCAGGATATTAACAGGGAGTGAGGGCTGAACTGTCTCAGGTTCAAAGCAACGGGACAGAGCAATCGGCCTTAATGTTCTTATTACCAGGTTTGTATGTGATTATGAACCTGAACCGGGAGAAAAAGAGTGCCCACCAGGCTTGTCTCGGGTTGAGCCTCCTCGCCCCTTCGATATATTCCAGATTCTTATGGTCAGTATATACCGTAATCACATGCTCTGCCCCTTCCAACCAATGTCGCCACTCTTCAAATGCCATTTTTATAGCCAAAAGTTCCCTGTTGCCGATGTCATAATTCTTTTCCGCTGGTGAAAACTTGCGGGAAAAGAACCCACATGGATGCAACCGTCTCTGAGTTCCAGAATATTGAGACAGTACAGCCCCCACTCCTACCTCGGAGGCATCTACTTCTACAATAAATGGACGTGTAACATCCACATGATGTAAAATGGGAGTGGCACAAAAAAGTGTCTTAAGTTGTGTAAATGCCTTACAGGCTTTCTCAGACCAGTTATAGGTATCAGCCCCCTTTTTTGTCAGATTGGTAAGGAGAAAAACTACAGAGGAGAACCCCTTAATGAACTTTCTGTAGTAGTTTGCAAAACCTAGAAATCGTTGAAGAGCCTTCAAACCAGTGGGTTGCGGCCACTCCAACACTGCAGAGACTTTCTGGGGGTCCATTGACAGACCATTGGTGGAGATGATGTACCCCAAGAACGCAACTTCTGACACCTCAAACAAACACTTTTCAAGTTTTGCATAGAGACAATTTTGTCTGAGTTTCTCTAGAATAAATTTAACGTGCTCCGTGGTACCTGAGGCTCTTGGAAAAGATCAGAATGTCATCTAAGTAGACGACAACAAAACGTCCCAATACGTCTCTAAAAATTTCGTTTACAAACTCCTGAAATACTGCAGGGGCATTACACAACCCGAAGGGCATCACCAGGTATTCGTAATGCCCATCAGGTGTGTTGAAGGCCGTCTTCCACTCATCCCCCTGTCTGATACGAATCAAATTGTATGCCCCTCTCAGGTCCAGTTTGGAAAACACTTGCGCCCCAGAGACTTGTGAAAACAAATAGTCTATCAATGGCAGGGGGTAGCGATTGGGAATGGTCATCTTGTTCAAAGCTTTATAGTCGATGCATGGACGAAGTCCACCATCCTTCTTTTGAACAAAGAAGAATCCCGCCCCTGCTGGTGATTTGGAAGGACGGATGAAACCTTTTTCAAGGTTCTCCTTGATGTATTCCTTCATGGCCAGCCGTTCTGGACCTGAGAGGTTGTACAAGTGCCCCCTGGGAGGTATGGTACCTGGTCTTAAATCTATAGGACAATCAAACTTCCTGTGAGGGGGGAGTTTATCAGCAGCTCGAGGGCAAAAAACATCAGAATAAGCTACATACGGAGGAGGAACACCTTCCACATGAACCTCAGTGGAACACAGGGTAACTTTCTCTAAACAAGAGTCTTGACAAGCTGGGGACCAGGCCAGGAATTGCCCAGTCAATCTGAGGTGAGTGTTGACGTAGCCCTAGAACAATCATAGAAGATGACATTTTTAACACATAAAATTGCAATTCCTCTCTATGCAGGACTCCAATACGACATGTGAGGAGAGGAGTTTGTGAGATAGATTGCTTGTTCTGCAGTGGAGAATCATCTATGGTGGTAACATAGATCTGTCTCTCCATGGGAAGAATGGGAATGTCCCACTTAGAAGCTAGATCCGAATCAATAAAGTTTGCTGCGGAGCCTGAATCAATGAAGGCCTGAGTGCAGAAAACTTGATTCTTCCACGTAATAGAACATGGCAACAACACTTTAGAAAACTTTGGAGGTAAAACAGGTTCGCCTATGGTAGTACCTCCAACTACACCTAGGCGGAGAAGTTTTCTGCCTTTTTACCGCAATTCTGAATGAGATGACCTTTCTCCCCACAATACAAACAGAGGCCCTCTTTCCTTCTCCTGGTCTTTTCAGAGTCTGACCGTTTCGAATGGCCGATCTGCATTGGCTCATCCGAAGTAGTCGTGACTAAAGGAGCGAAAAAAACTGTTCTGGGAGTAGTACATAACCTGCCCTGTTTATGATATTGTACCCTGCGATCTATCTTAATAGCCAATGCAATAGGTCTTAGGTTCAGGATGACTGATCATGATGTCTGAAACTGACTCTGATAACCCAGAGAGGAAACAATCAAGTAAGGCATAATGTTCCCATCGGGAGGAGACTGCCCACTTTCTAAACTCTAAAGCATAATCTTCTGCAGTGGCGGAGTCTTTTTAAATTTCTTTCTGCCGTGGCGGCAATGTCCGGGTCATCGTAAATGACCGCCATGGCCTCAAACAAAGCCTGAACTGACCCTAAGGCTTCGTGATCATTGGGCAGATTATAGGCCCAGGTTTGCGAATTCCCATTTAACAGCGTCTTAATCAGGGTTACCCGCTGCAATTCAGAGCCTGACGAAATGGGCCTCATTTCAAAGTACGACATACACCTGTTTCTAAAATCTGACTTATGACCTGAAAACTTCTCAGGAAGTGCCATCTTAGGTTCACGGACATATGAGGGAGGCAATGATCTCTGTGGGCTGTTTACAGCCTCAGTCAGGAGATTAAACTGAGCCTGCTGTGATGCAACAGTAGTAGTTAACTGCTCGACAGTTACAGTTAACGCCTGAACCTGTGCATTTAAAGTCTCCATAGTCATTTTGGTCTGCTGTTATGTAATGGTCAATGGTATATCTGATAATCAGAACCAGCTCTATCAGCACAGTAGTCTATTCAGAGTGTGATCACACGTGTTATTAGTGCACAGTAGTATCAGGAGTACTCCTTAAGTGACAGCCCTTGGAGGCTGGGGCTATCACTTTAAGCAGAGAGTGGTCGTACAAGCGAGGTCGGTAACAGGTCGGTCAGCAGCAGTACAAAATCGTCAGGCAAATTCGTAGTCAATAAACAGGCCGAGGTCGGCAGCAGATCAGATGGGCAAAGGTACAGAAACAGAAGGCTAAATCAGCGTAAGGTCGGGCCGAGGTCGGCAGCAGATCAGATTGGCAAAGTACAGAATCGAGAGGCAGAGAGAGTAATCAGAGGTTCAGGCAAAAAGGTCATACACAATAACAATAATACAATGATATGTTTTTTCCTAAGCTAAGTGTGAATCCCCAGGGTCCTGCCGGATCAAGCACACACGGATCTGACTAAGGTCTGAGAGCTTTCACTGCAAAGTTTCAGCAACAGCAGACAATGAGCCACTGGCAGTACAGGGCTTAAATACAGACAGGCAATTCCAAATAATCCGGCCAGCGAACCCCGGCCAATCAGCGGCGAGAGTCAGACCACCGCTGTGACCGGCAGGTCAGCTGACCCGCCTTCTCAGTGCATAAAGGTCCTGTCTCCTGGTGCGCGCGTGCGCTACTCTGCTCTGATGCAGCCTGGAGAGGCCTGCTCTGCCGGAAGGAGATGACTGAGAGGACGCAGCGAGATCCGCGGTGACGTCAGACGTGGGAGCGGCAGCCGCACCGCTCCCCGCTGCAGAGGTAATTACATCACTCCTAACAATATAATTTAATGTTGTGCCCTATCACACTACCCAATAAGGTTAACTTCTACAGATGCTTGTCTTGTCTTTTGTGTTCAACAGTTGTCCAAAGAGAACCCCAGATAGGTAGATTCATCTCTCTCTCTCACCAACACTACATGCTGAAGCCAGCCTAGCATGTACCATTTATGCTCAATCCATTTATGCTCAAAAATACAATTCCGCGGAAAGCGGTGACCATCCCTACTAGAGAGAGAGAGAGAGAGAGATATGAATCTACCTGGCTATCTGGGGTTCTCCTTGGACAACTGTTGAACACAAAAGACAAGGCCATGCCTGGCTACATATCTATAAGCAGTGGCTGGGTGGTGTAATGGTTAAGGGCTCTGCCTCTGACACAGGAGACCAGGGTTCGAATCTCGTCTCTGTCTGTTCAGTAAGCCAGCACCTATTCAGTAGGAGACCTTAGGCAAGTCTTCCTAACACTGCTATCTTGTCTAATTTTTCTCTTGACAACTGTTGAACACAAAATACAAGGCCATGTCTGGCTACATATCTGTAAGCAGTGGCTGCATGGTGTAATGGCTAAGGGCTCTGCCTCTGACACAGGAGACCAGAGTTCGAATCTTGTCTGTGTCTGTTCAGTAAGCCAGCACCTATTCAGTAGGAGATCTTCCTAACGCTGCTATCTTGTTTAATTTTTCTCTTGGATTGAGCATAAATGGTAAATGCTAGGCCAGCTTCAGTTAGTACTGTTGTGGTACAGCGGTTAAGGTACTTGCCCACCACACAGTGAGACCTGGGTTCAATTCTCAGCTATGGTATGTAAACTGGCTTTTGAAATAATATAATTATCTGGCAGATGAGACCCTCCTCCCTCCGGTAGGAGGGGGGAGGGAATAGGTAGAAGGGTAGAAGGGTGGAGGGTGGAGGGTGGAGGGTGGAGGGAGGAGGGTGGAGGGTGGAGGGTGGAGGGAGGAGGGAGGAGGGTGGAGGGAGGCCTAAAATAGGGGTCTGTGTGAAACCTAGATGTTAGCCTGGGACATTTGATGTGTATTTCACTTAATCATGTCTGCCTCCAGGTATTAGAGCCTTTGAAACATGCTTTCTATCATTTTTTTAGGCATTAGAATTTTTTCTATGTTTCAAAGTTCGCCTCCCCATTGAAGTCTATTGAGGTTCGCAAACTTTTTCGCGAACTGAACCTTTTGCGGAGGTTCGCAAACAGGGTTCGCGAACCGAAAATCGGAGATTCGCGACATCTCTAGATACATGTGCCCCTGTCAGAAATGAAGAGAAGACATGGGACATGGGAGGAGTGCACCAGCAGGCAGGTGAGCCAAAACTACTATTTCAGACACAAATCAATCTAAATGACAATTGGGCTGTCAGGTTGTGGCATCGATCTCTGCCAGATTTGATCACTATCATCGAATCTGCAGGATATCGATGCCAAATTTGAATAATATTTAGGCACCTTTACAGTGGTGAGCATAGTTAATATATCCTGGCGGAAGAAATCTCTGCTGGGCTCACTCAGTTTTAATTAAAAAAAAACAATTAGGGAATCTTCCACCAAAGAGAGATTCTATTACTAATGCGCCTTGAATGTGGAGCATTGTGCTAAATTCAGTGCAAGGCAGATCCTTTCCTGTCCAACACTGTTTAAAAGTGTCAGTACTAGGGAGGATAGAGATACCCTAGATTAACTCACTGGCCTTGATTCACTAAAGGGTGCTAACCTAGTTAGCACGCCTAAAAGCTTTGGACGTGCAAACTAGGGTGCTAAGTAGTTTGCACGTCTAAAGCTGTTACTGATCGCGCCAAAGTTTAGCGCTGCGCGGTTTGCGCGAAACGTCGCACCATTCGCATGCTAAATAGCCTGACAAGCGTACTTAGTGACGTTTTGCACGCACTGGTGCAACGTTTTACACGCACCGCACCTTTGCACGTGCTAAGGGGCTTTTCACTGGCGTGCTAACACATAGCACCCTTCAGTGAATCAAGCCCACTGTGTTACTTTTGTACGTACTACCAGTTACATGTGCCAAAAACGAGGTCCAGTTTGGTCCAAACAGGCTGGAACTCTGTTACTATACCACTTATAATTATGAATATGGTAGATGATGTTAAGCATTAGAAGTAAATAGAACATGGACAATATGGGAATTGGGGAGTTCCCTTCTCTCTTTCCCAGCCTTCCCCTTTTATTTCTTTTGCACCCAAATGATTGTAGTAAGCATACCTCCCAACTTTTGGAGATAAGAAAGAGGGACATTTAAGCCACACCCCTAATCACGCCCCCGGCACACCCCTAGTCATGCGTAACAAAGATTTCATAAGAAAAAATGTTGATTTAATTATTCATTGTTAATGAAATAATGTTGAGTGAGATCAAATCACACTGGCCCTTTCTATTCTGGTTCGTTTTCCTTCATATTAGCCACATTAACCAGCCCCCTTAAGGTACAGAGACCGCTGGTACAGAAACGGTGAAATCCCGAAGGAAAACGATGAATTGCTGCACATACCCACTGCAATCGCCATCACTGCCGCACGTCGGGAACCGGGGCCACCCACTCTGCCATCTCTATGATGGCAGAGTTCCTGTGAGCCAGTCCGGAGCCGCTTTCATTGGCTCCTGACCCGCTCACAGGGCTCTACGATCATAGAGACAGGAAAAGCCAGTGAGCTGCAATGAGAGATGGCGGGGAATAAGCGTCGAGAATGGCGGGAGCGACGGAAACGGGGCGTAGATTTCAATCAGCTCGGTCCTAAAGTAGTTAACATTTGAAAATAAGAAATATATCAATTTAAAGGATGGGAATAAAGTTTAGAGTCAATTAAACACATTTTTCAGTAGAAAAATACATATATTTACATAGCTCTGTACATGAGTCCACAAAGAGGAACAATCAGGGAAGAAAGAGGGACAGACGGATTGTGTTTCCAAAGAGAGACTGTCCCTCCAAAAGAGGGACAGTTGTGAGCTGTGAGTACGGTAAATACTGTGTGTACTGTGTTTTTGTAATTTTTCAAAAATGTTCTATAAAATCTACCTGTAAAAAAAAAATATCTGTGTCAGTGAGTACAGCCTATTGTTCTCCCCATCCCCAGGCATTTGCTGGGGATAGCTTTGCCTGTGGTACAGCGAGGAAGTGATATATACTGTATATAGTTTGCACTTCTGATGAAGAAATGGCCCTTTCCTATGCAACTGAGCTGTATGTAATAAGTGGAAGATGCAATAAAGGACGGAGTGCAAAGGACAGGATGCCAGGATAGGAAACCCAGGCTGTATTGTAGTCACACTATGGAACATACAGAGAGCAATGCTGTACTCTCTGGGCTTGGCACCGGCAGTGGACAGGTGGCCCATGAAGTTGCATCTGAGCGCAGCTACTGTAGCTGTGCTCAGATGTGGCAGGTCGTGGTTCTCTGCTGCTGGATAACGCCACCACCACTGCCATCTGGCTGCATTTTAATTGCACCCAAATGGCGCTTGTGTCTGGCAATCGGGACGCTGAAGTGCCTGACAAGCATGCATTTCAGCCTTCCATCTGAAAGAAGCCTTCTTCTGAAGCTACTGATGGAGTTTAGGGAAACCTTTTTCTTTGCCAGGAATCCAGCTTCTATTATACAGTTCTTAATTTAACACCTGCAGTACTGCTACATCTCCCTCTATACGTCATCTTAATTTATGTACTTGTGGACAAGTATATGCATTTGTTTACACGCTTACATTTATTGCCATTACATTGCATGAAAAATGACTTCCAATATCTGCCTGGTTACATTACTAGAATGTCATGTCACTTTATTACAGAGAGCCTCCCACAAAATTGTCATAATCATAGTCATAATTCCACAGATGAAATGCCTGTTATTAACCTGAGGTTTATATTAACCGTTCCGGTTCTGTCTTTGCTGAGCTATTATTTTTTATGAGTTCTATACAATCACTACGTAATATTTATGTCAATGAGGCCTTACAAGACACACCTTTGCTGGGTTGGATTCCATAGCATTTAGGTGGATAGTACAACACCTACTTGGACAGTATAAATAGGCGGCTAGGGACACTGAGACCTCACAGCCTTCTGCAACTCGAACAGGGTAAGTGATCTCCGGTACCTACCTGATCTTCTCATGCTTAGGATGGATACTTAGCCAGATGAGAACACTGTAGGATAGGCATAGCTAAGCTGTGCAGGGCAACTCATGTAAGGTTGGAATGACTGTTGTAACAGACTTTATTCTATATGTAACTGTTTTTTAAGTAATATCTTACAGAAATAGTAAACTGTTTTCCTGAGATGTTTCTAAAATGTATATGTAGTTAGTTGCAGCAGTCCCTTCTTAAAACAGAAAGCACTTACTGAGTTCCATCACATCCAGACAAACAGGGCACTAATTCCAATGCACACAATTGCTTTACATGTCTATTAGACCAGCTAGTGCATACTTAAATGCTAGTATATAGCACAATACAGACCTACAAGTATAGCGGTTTTCATCTTGTATAGGATTCATAGCTAATTTGTGTATTTCGAACAGCTAGAGTGTGTAGCACAGCACAGATAAAGATATAGAAGTAAAACAGTTTTCATCTTGTCTAGCATACATGGCCAACTTATGCACAAAGAACTAAGTGTACAGACATAGAAGTATGGCATTTTTCGTTGTGTATAGGGTTCATGGGCAGTTTGTGTATGCAGAACTGCTAGTGTATAGCACAGATACAAACATATAAAAACAGCAGCTTCCATGTTATTAAGATTTCATGGCCAACTTGCACATAGAGAGATGCCAGCGTACACTACAGATGCAGACTTATATGTATAGCAGCTTTCATGTTGTATACAGTATAAGTCGCCCTGCATACAGAAATGTAGTTATACTGTAGTTAAAGTGGAAAGCCAAACTTACAGAAGAAAGGAAATGCACAAGCCTTAAATTGTAACTATAAGAAAAACCTTACTTTCTAGTACTAGGACAAGGAGGAGAAGGGTTACATCATTAGTCTCTTTTACTGGAGATTTTTCTTTACTTCTTGTATTCAGCAATCTTGTTACTGAGGCAGGAATTGAGGAAAATCTTCCCAAGGCTATAAAGACAGCAATAAAAACACTTCTAACACTGCACCATGCTACAAGAAGTGTATTTGTTGTTTTTTTATGACCCCCATTCCTGAGATCTTACCTCACTTTCTGTTATATGAGTGACACAGTCCTTGGGACTGGACGTCAAGTTAAATCCACTAACCCGAAACACAGACAGCTTTTTAGAAGTCCAGACCATTCTTCCCTTCACCCCACAACTGGAATTACATTTAAGTTTACATTTAATAGTGTTGTGGCAACCTTGGCTCTCATAGATCTTGCTATGCACATCTTACCTATGACCTCTAAAATCATAGGATGCTCCTCTTCCTCAATATGTGCCTCATCAGTGTGGTACACTTTTGCACTGAATAGAACAGAAGATGTAAGAGCTCTAATGGCCAACATCTTAAGACTGAGCACCCATCTATATGTGGCACAATATAGAAGATGGCTATTGGCTAGATATGTGATTTAGTAGATGTAATGAAGGCACAAACACATACATTCATACAGGTACACACACACACATACACACACACACACACACACACATGCATAGAATCAGAGTATCAAAGCCGCTACCTGTGCTAAAATATGTTGTACATTTTTTTATGAGAGGTGAAATCTGTTTTACAAGTGGAATCTCATTAATTAAAGAGAACCCGAGGTGGGTTTGAAGAATATTATCTGCATACAGAGGCTGGGTCTGCCTATACAGCCCAGCCTCTGTTGCTATCCCAAACCCCCCTAAGGTCCCCCTGCACTCTGCAATCCCTCATAAATCACAGCCACACTGCTGACAAACAGCTTGTCAGAGCTGGCTGTGTTTATCTCTATAGTGTCAGTCTGCTGCTCTCCCCGCCTCCTGCAGAGCTCCAGTCCCCGCCTGCATCCCTTCCCTCCCTGCTGATTGGAGGGAAGGGACAGGGGCAGGGACCGGAGCTATGCAGGAGGCGGGGGAGCAGCTGAGACTGACACTACAGATGTAAACACAGCCTCACAGCACAGCTGTGATTTATGAGGGATTGCAGAGTGCAGGGGGACCTTAGTGGGGTTTGGGATAGCAACAGAAGCTGGGCTGTATAGGCAGATCCAGCCTCTGTATGCAGATAACATTCTTTAAACACACCTCGGGTTCTCTTTAAGGCACTGCAAAACCGCACCGCCAACCAATAAACTAAAGAAAGCTGCTTCTCTCCTGTCGGCGGCATTCATATATCAAAGTTGACAACATAATTGGACAGACTGTTGTGAAAGAAAACCCTGTAAAATGCAAGAGAAGACATGTTCTCAGACTTTAAATATAGAGCAGCCCAAACAATTAGCTGAGTATTACTCACTGTGAAATGAGCTATAACCAGTGCTGTCACTTTCAGTCTCTGTGTCACCAGGGTAGGCTGTAAGTGACAGCAGTCACAGCAGTGGCACTCTAGAATTAACAATATATTCACTCCTCTGTCTGCCCCTGTTGAAGAAATGTACAGACTTCCTATCTGGAAAGGAAGTAAGAATAATCCCCATTGGGAACACTGAGCAAAAGGGATTTAAATTCTTTCCTGTTTTGTCACAACTGAAATAAAAGTTTTGGATACATTTGGGCTTTAAATATACCATACATGATAAAATGTAATGTCTTGGCAAGCTGTGGCATTTTGGCTTATATATGAGAAAAACCTTTAAATATTTTACTCAAAAAAACTTTGCACTGCTTGTCCATTATTGCTCATTTCTATATCAGCAACTTTACAGAACATTAAAAACTTTTTCAGTTACATTCTGTTTAATTTATTTATGTGACGTACCAAGTAATAAGTCATCAATAACCGTCCTCACCTCATTAGGTTCCTGTAGAGAGATTAGCAAATAGTGGGCAGGACTTGCACTGTCCTCTCAGCAGTGCATAGCGATGGTCATGCCTGATAGTTTTGTATAGCTCCAATTTGCTGTCATAACATCCTGCTTTAGCACATGATAAGGACTAGCAAAACGTAGACTTGCATCTCTATCACCTGACCACACTGGTCACTAAATAATTTCTCTAACATACCTTGAGGTGGAAGTTGGAGCAAGTAACTTTCATAGCTTATGGTTCAATGGATCGGCTATTACATTTGATTTGCCATTTCCAACTTCTTTCTTCTGGGTGCCACAAGACAGCTTCTTTATTTTGCCTTTTCTTGGCAATGGTCTTCATCCTGTGTCTCTCCTGTTGTGTGATCCACAACACATGCAGAGGATGGTCACAGATATAGCTCACTGTGTAACACTTAACGTTAACCTGAAGTGAGAGGGATATGGAGGCTGACATATCTATTTCGTTCTAAACAATACCAGTTGCCTGGCTGCTCTGCTAATCTTCCAGGCATCAGCTGTGTCTGAACCACACACCTGAGACAAGCATGCAGCTAAACTAATCTGACTTCAGTCAGAATCAGAAACGCCTGATGTGCATGCTTGTTCATGGTCAATGGCTAAAAGTATTAGAGGCAGTGGATCAGCAAGACAGACAATTTGCATTGTTTAAAAGAAAGTAAATATGTCAGCCTACTTATTCCTCTCACTTCAAGTGTACACTAAATTATTGCTGTTAGATTAGAAAGAAAGGGCTTCCTGCTTGTTTTTTTTACCCCTTATTATTGTATATAGGCTGGCCTGGTCTGCAAGGAGAGCAACTGTACCAGCCACTGCATTTCAGAAAAACAACAGGTTGAGAGAGGCCACTGTATATGTAACCTAAATATATTGTTTATTGAATTAAGGACACTGTCGCATTTGAATTTTAATAAAAATCATCCTAATGTATCCACAGGTTTTACCTCAACCATCCTTAGCAGGAACTACAAACCTCACCCACTACAATGGAAGGAGGTAAGATCACTACTCTACTACACTAACAACAGGACTCATGCTTGATTGGCATTCATGGAAACGTGATGTTGTTGCCCCTAACAACCACTCAGTTCTGTTATTATTCCATAACAGAAAATGTTAACTGATTGGTTAATATGGGTAAAAATAACATATTTCATGCATGAAGTACAAATCACTTTTGTTGTAATAACCCATCTATATAATCAAGTATTTTAAATAGTAATTCTTTTCTATTTTACTTCTAGCACCAAACCCATCCAAGAAGGTAAGATAATATCTTGTACTCCTGACTCAAAGGGTAACTGAAGTGACATTTGAAATGATGAGATAAATATGTGTGTACAGTCCCATTTACATAGAGCTAGGTTGAGTTCCTCCCCCCCCCCCTCGCTGTACTGGTGAAGAATTCAGGTCTGTAGGCCAGATTTATACTTTTTGTGCCTCCAGGGCAAGTAATTTGTGGTTCCCCTTTCTTGTGCAGCATTGCCCCTCCCATTCCATGTACAACCCCCTCTTCTATGTGTATCATCCATGTACAACAGTCCCTTTCTTTTATGAACAGCCCCCTTGAGCATCAGTTTCCCTTTTTCATGTGTTCCTCTCCATTTCCAGCCTCCTCTTTCATATGTAATATACCCTTTTTCTTGTCCAGGTGCCCGGCTTTGGCTGCAGACGCCCAAGGCCTGGGCCTTTGTGGCCTTCCCAAAAATCTGGCCCTGCCTGTAACTCACACTTTCTCTGAATTAGACTGTAGCATAACTCTCACTGATAGCTAATTACAGCCATACAACGCTTGCATGGGTGAGAACCACTTCCAAGTGCAAGGGAAATATAAAAAGGTCAGTAGCTCAACATTTGTTTTCATGGAGCTGTAAAATATTTTACAAAAACCTGTCTTCATTCACCTGAGACAATAACAATTTTAATGTTTTAGCTTTTGAACACAAAACAAGACTGTGGGAATCCAATAAAGTGCTATTTAGGATTAGGACTATAGATGTAATTTGATTATCTCATCAATTTATTTTCACTTTTTCAGGTTTGCTTTAACCAAAAAAATGACTGCGTGGTGAAGCAGGGGATAACTTTGCAGTAGTCTTTAAAATCATATTTTTTAACTGGTTAACAGCACTATACTGTAGATTAGTAGACCCTACAAGGGATGCAGCTGCAGGGGGCCAGAAGCTGCAGGGGGCCCCGTCCTGAGAGACTGACAACTAAGGGATAGGAGAGAAAAAACTTTCTGCTCTCTGCACAATTGTTCTAATGACTGCATCTGTTCAGCCACTGATAAGGAATCATGCAAAGTTTTGCAGAAAAAGATTTGTAGACAGTCCCTATTCCTAGACATAGACAGTCCCTATATTGTGTACAGCGCTGCTCTACCCTTCTGATGTAGGCAGGAGGGGGCCCCATCCAAAGTTTTGCAGGGGGGCCCAGTGATTTCTAGTTACGCCCCTGATCAGACACTACTGAAGTTTTATCACTGTGCCTTTTATTTGCTTGGATTGCCAATTCCACTGCAGGGTGTTAGGCTTTACATTGTGTAGTGCCTTACCTCTTCTCACAGCTTATTAACCACCCTGGCGTTCTATTAAGATCGCCAGGGCAGCTGCATGAGGGTTTTTTTTAAATAAAAAAAAAAATATTTCATGCAGCCAACTGAAAGTTGGCTGCATGAAAGCCCACTAGATGGCGCTCCGGAGGCGTTCTTCTGATCGCCTCCGGCGCCCGGAATAAACAAGGAAGGCCGCAATGAGCGGCCTTCCTTGTTTTGCTTAGATCGTCGCCATAGCGACGAGCGGAGTGACGTCATGGACGTCAGCCGACGTCCTGACGTCTGCCGCCTCCGATCCAGCCCTTAGCGCTGGCCGGAACTATTTGTTCCGGCTGCGCAGGGCTCAGGCGGCTGGGGGGACCCTCTTTCGCCGCTGCTCGCGGCGGATCGCCGCAGAGCGGCGGCGATCGGGCAGCACACGCGGCTGGCAAAGTGCCGGCTGCGTGTGCTGCTCTTTATTTCATGTAAATCGGCCCAGCAGGGCCTGAGCGGCACCCTCTGGCGGTAATGGACGAGCTGAGCTCGTCCATACCGCTAAGGTGGTTAATTATACATCAGAGCCAAAAACCCTGCCAGACACCACAGGTGTGCTCCCAAATACTGAATCTCAAGGATTTTCAATTAACGGAGAACATCTGACACTCAATAACCAAATTAGAAAGACTGATAAATGAGCTTTTAGTTGAACGGTAGATTACAAAAGGTGAAAAAGACTTCTAGAAAGAAGTAAAGGTCCAAAAGGTTGCAAATTTCAACATATGTTATATGAAGGGGTGTAAACTAACTAGGGGGGAGCAGCCCCTGCAACTGGGGGTCCAGAGGTGTGGGGGCCCCAACTACTAACCTTCCCTTTAGCTGACATTCCAGGTGTTTTTGTGGCTACACATGTTCTGGGTGTGAAGATTCTGATGGCCACACTTGTTTTATGAGCCTTGTAAGATGGCCCCCCAGGCTGTGAGGGTCACCAAGGAGTGGCAAGGGAAGGGGTGTGAACATTACGGGCCCTATCAAAGTTTTGCTGGGTGTCCTCATGATTTGTAGTTACGCCCCCTTGGTTACATGGTCTTATAATAACAGTCCTGCAAACACATTGTATTCACAAATGGGAAAGATATGCCAAAGCTCAATATCTGAACAGAATACTGGCTAAGGCTCCCTGCACACTGCAAATCTGTTTTCCGATTCTGATTCCGTTTCTGATTCCGGTTTTCAATTCCGATTTTCCCTGAATACATTCAACAGAAAAATGGATCAAAAAATGCATCATGCAGTAAAGATTAAAAATCGGAATCGGATGTAAAAACCGATTAAAAAGCGGAATCGGAATCGCATGCAGTGTGCAGAGGGCCTTACACTGTAAATGCATTGCAGGCAGCATGGGTATTAGAAAATGCAACACAATGTGAAAAAATATATTCATGTGAATTTTGTATTTAAATATATATTTTTTCTCTTGCAGCCCTCCGCCAGCAAGCCAGCTGCGGTAAGTTCTATAAATGAAAGTATTTATTACCTGATGAACCTGTGAACAAAAATGCATGTAAAGTGCAACAAGAGGTGTTAGGACCACGTTTGGGTTTTACTCATGCCTGTGTATGCTGGGAACATGTCTCAACTCCCGCCCACACACAAAATGAAGTGAATCTTGTCAAAAGGAACAGAGAAAAAAAAAATGTAGAGCGGGGAGGAGCTCACATTAGAGTCATACTAGATCCACAGATGTCTCCAGGAAAGCAAGTAAGATTCACTGGAGAAGATATACAGATGCTCCAGGCACTACTGGACATAGACAAACGTTATGAGGTGAAAAGCAATCACATGAATCACTTCACCAACTTGAATGGCACAAACCTGATCATGAAGGCTGTGGGTAGGTGTAGATAGGGGACAATAAGGCCTGATGACCTTTTCCACTCCAGTGGATTCTCAATTCGCACTGCTACCTTTCCAGGTTTAAGTAATGACACTTAACCTGTTAGGTAGGCGGGCAGCTCTGGATTGCGCATCAAGCCCCTGCTGTAATCACGGCTCCCTCTGCATATCTGACGGCTGGTGGAGCGCATAGCTCACAAACGGCCTATGGTAAAGAGGCATGGCATTAAAGACCCCAAACAGCCTAGCCAGTTGACATAGATAGTAGTAACAACCTAGCAGATTTTCTGACCCTTCTCAGCCCTATCCAGCGCTAAATGCAAACAGTGCCTATTGTGAAATTGGGCTTTAACAGAAAAATACCTAAGAGTATTGTCTGAACAACATTATAGCAGGTCCAACAAACAACTCCTATCCGAAAATGTAATAACGGTAATACGATTTTATTTGAACTAATATTTCTGTTTTCCATGCTATGCATATTCACAGAGATAATGATAGCTATGCCAAGTTAAAGAGTAGGGATACAGGGTCATTTGAAAACATATCTCTGTTCTAGTGTTATGTTAACTCTCTGTATATGATTGTATTGATTTTATGTGTTTTTTACAGAGTGCAAGCCAGAGCCAGAGCAGTTCTCAACAAAACCAGGCCAGTTCTCAGCAGAGCACTGGACAAAGCCAGGCCAGTGGACAAAGCCAGGCCAGTGGACAAAGCCAGATGAGTGGACAAGGCCAGACCAGTGGACAAAGTCAGATGAGTGGACAAGGCCAGACCAGTGGGCAAAGCCAGATGAGTGGACAAGGCCAGACCAGTGGGCAAAGCCAGACCAGCAGTGGACAAAGCCAGACCAGCAGTGGACAAAGCCAGACCACCACTGGACAAAGCCAGACCACCACTGGACAAAGCCAGACCACCAGCGGACAAAGCCAGACCACCAGCGGACAAAGCCAGACCACCAGCGGACAAAGCCAGACCACCACCGGACAAAGCCAGACCACCACTGGACAAAGCCAGACCACCACCGGACAAAGCCAGACCACCAGTGGCCAAAGCCAGACCAGTGGACAAAGTCAGACCAGTGGCCAACAGAGCCAGACCAGTGGTCAGCAGAGTCAGACCAGTGGCCAGCAAAGCCAGAACAGTGGCCAGCAGAGCCAGACCAGTGGTCAACAGAGCCAGACCAGTGGACAAACTCAGACCAGTGGACAAAGCCAGACTGGCATTCAGCAGAGCCAGGGAAGTGGCCAGCAGAGCCAGGGAAGTGGCCAGTCTCAAAGCAGTGGGCAACAAAGTGGTGGATGTCAAGGAAACAGCACTGGACAACAACAAGGAAGTGCGCAACAAAGCCAAAGCAGTGGTGGCAGCAGCTCCAGCAGCAGCTCTAGCAGCACCACCAGCAGCAGTACCACTACTAGAAGCAGCGGTGGTAACCAACAAACCCAGAGTGGAGGAAAGCCAACCCAGGGCAGCACCGGAGGTCAGCAGGGAAGTCAGAATCAGTCATCTTCTTATTACTTTAGCCAAGGAAAAGATAAGCAATAATTCCAACAGAAGTCAGTAAAATACCTATGCTACTATGAAGTCACTTACCCTCTTATATAACCTCCCTATGTAGATTTAGTTGTAAAGCATATAAATAAAATTCTGTTGTCTCAGCAACTGCTATGTTTCCCGTGTGTTTTTCTTCTCTATTACACTAAAGAACACTTTATTCTAATATTCTTTATTCTTTTTTTTCTTTTTTTTTTTTAACAGTTAAAATTTATTATTTTTGATACAACATCAGATAAACATAGTTAGCATACAGTGGATTATACATTCATCATTTGTACAAGAACCCATGGCCGTATGGTCACGTATGGTACATCAAATTGCAATGAATATAGTATCATTAAAATATAGGTAACAAGTTGCTACATACGTCTTGCTCATAAATTCCTCAGCATTAAGAAGACTCAATCCCACTGTGATGCTAGAAGAGGAGTGAAGAAAAAGCAAGTCCATAGACAGATAGGACTTGGTGAAGAAGAAGAAAGGTTTCCGTCCAACCACCGACCGCCCCCCCCGCCCCCACGGAGGGCCACGCCCATTATTTTAGTCTATAATTGGAATGAAATTTTCGCTCGTAGGATCTAGGATTCTAGTCTCCCATACTCCCCATACTTTGTTATATTTCTTAGGACATCATCTACTGAGATAAGTGGTTTTATACAGCGGGAGGATCAAGTTGATGGCTTTGGCCCAGGTGCCTATGGTTGGTATCGACAGTTTCTTCCAGTATTTTAAGATTTCTTTCCTTGCTTGAAAATAAAGAATTTTAATTAGTGTTTGTTGGTGTTTAGGAATAGTGTCCTCACCGAATCTTCCAAGTAGCAGCAAACCTGGCTCAAAGGGTAATGAGATCTGTAATAAAGTGTTTGTTATCGAGTGCACACCTTTCCAGAAAGGAATAATTCGTGGACAGGTCCAAAAGATGTGGATGAAGTTGCCCAAGTCTATATTACATCTCCAGCATCTATTCGAGTTACTGCTATTAATTCTATATAATCTTTCAGGGGTTAGATACACTCTATGTAGAAATTTGGTTTGGAGTAGTTGATCAGAAGCTGAAATGACTGATGTGGGAAAGTCCTCCAGTATAATGTCCCAATCGTCTCTGTCTAACGAAGGTATATCATTAACCCATTTTCGGAAGCACTTATCAAGTCTAGCATTATTTAAGTTTAAGAGTTCATTATAAATAGCAGACATAGGTTTGGGGAGGTCCTTAGTTAAAAGTAGCTGTTCGAGATCGTCTGTTTTAAGCATGGGAGGTTGCGAGCCAAATTGGGACTTGTGGGCATGGCGAAGCTGCAGATACCGGAAGAGGTGCTTATTAGGAAGATTAAACTGGGTCTTAAGCTCATTAAATGTGCAGCAGGTGGTATCGTGCTGTATGTGTGCTAAATTCTTTATTCCATATTTTACCCATATAACTGGGTCAGGGATTGTGGAAAAATGGGGTAGTTGTGGGTTACCCCATAGTGGTGTGAATGGAGAGATGTTATCTGGTTTAACTAAGGGGGCTCTAGCCGCCCTCCATGCCCTCCAGGTCGTTTTCATAGCCAGGGTTACATTGGGATTTAGTTTAGGGCCCCTATATGGTAAGTTGGTGAGTTGTTCATATGAACCCAACATCGCTGCCTCCAGAGTCACTGCCGGGTTCGTTTCGTCTTGTGAGAACCACCATCTAATAGTTACAAGGACAGACGCCCAATAATATTTTTGAAAGTGGGGCAAGGCAAGGCCACCCCTATTTTTGGGTAATTGCAGGATATCAATGGCTAGTCGTGGCTGCTTACCCGCCCATATAAAGCTCAAAATAATTTTATCTATTTTTTGGAAAAGCGATAATGTCAGCCACACAGGAGCTTGTCGAAAGGCATAGGTGAATTTAGGTAAAAAGATCATTTTTATTAAATTAATTCTCCCTATCAAGGACAGCGGAAGCCTGTTCCAGATTGTGCATTTGTTTTCTAACTGACGAATAATTGGATCAATATTTAGAGATTGATAAGTCGTGAGATCCTTGGTAATGTGTATTCCAAGGTATTTAAATTGAGTGACTATCTGTAAAGGGGGATTCATTCTTTATTCTTTAAATCATATTTATATATCAGAGGTTGAATTTTGAACGACCAGTAACAAAATCCTCCTATGTATGTATATTTTATGAGATTATCAGATTATGTTATTATCACCTTTTCCAGTAATACTTTATTGGTAAATTAAGCTAACAGCACAAAATGCAAGCAGTGCAGCCAAGTGTTACTAGAGGCAGGACTGCAATTCATAAGGCTACATCGTTACATAGTTATTTGGGTTGAAAAAAGACTTACGTGGGATTTTCAATGGGATCCCAAGTATAAGTAAATGTTGGCAAAAATGTCTCCTTATCCATAGATGTGAGTGGACATATACACATGCAGTCACAATACACATGCAGTCACAGAAATGCATACATATCGTGCACACAGAGGTTTATCATTACCTCCCACCTCACACATGCACCGATGCAGAGCCTATAGCAAAATTGTGATGGACTACATGTCTCCTAAATACACTATTATGCCATCTGAGATCCTGCCATCTATTCTACAGGTTCTTCTTACCAGTGATGTCATTTCCTGCAGGGAAGGAACTCCATACTACTTGGTCAGAGTGTTCATTACAGTTTCGTGGTACCCTCTGCATCTGTGAAAATTTATTGATTCTCACTAGAAACACACTGCCCAATCCAGTACACTTCTGGTAGCTTCTAGTAGTCACAGGGTGAAGGAACACAGTGCGTTGCTACGGAGCTATGGGTCAGATGCAAGTTTTATATTTGGCTAACTGAAGTACTTAATATGGAGCACCAAAACCTGAAAAAGACAGCCACAATTTTAGAGATTGTTTAAAGTGCGCTCCTCTCTGTAGGAATCTATACGTTGGTTGCTATGGGCAACAACACTACACCTTCGTTTGGCACCATATCACAGGAAGTGTGATAACTTAACTCTCATCACAGCAAGTAGCATAGGAGATAGCACTTCTTAGGCGTCATCACAGTTTCAAGTAGTTTATTCAGTAAACAGATATACAAATGCTCATCCCTACACCGCAAAGCAATTGTTTTGTAGTAAGTCCTCTTTGCGTTACAGCTCTTGGTTCCATTGCATGGCAACCAGGTTTTCTCTTATGTTCCATCTATACTATGTAGCCCTTAGGCCTATATACAGCATGCAGTTAGATAATATGACAATACATTACAAATAAAAGTAAAGGGTGGAAGTCATCAGCCCGACCTCAGAAGAAACAGGAGTAGTCAGAAGTGGCTCCCTGGAGCCCATCAGCTGCTTTAGTACCAACCCCTAAAGAGTTAAATATGACATCATCTGAGCAGGAACTCATCGCCTGCTATTGGCTGATAAAACCTCGTGATATAATGACAGGCACGGTCTTTACTGAACATGCCTGAACTATCACCTAGTTCTAAGACCATTTGTTTAATGTTCTTGTGAGAATATTTTCATAACAATGGCTCATATTTATTTTGTTCGTCGCCAGCTAGTCTGGCCTCTATACTGGATATCTCTGATACAGCCTTGGGTGTTCCCGTATTACACTGTTCTTCAGGGCTTCTCGAAATCCTCTTTAAAGGCATACTCTGCAAATCAAGTCCTTTAACTAACCTCAGTTAAAGTAACTGAGGTCTACGAATTCAATAATATAATACTTAAATTCTAACAATGCTTACCTGAGGAAAATGTATGCGTGCTCTAACACCAAGTTTTAACCCTAGCAAGTCTGGCTTTGCAAATCTGTCTCAATTGGCTATTCATGAGGCAATGCTCCAGAGGGGGGGGGGGAGGACAGGTGCAAACAACTCACTCCAGGGCTCACACCACCAGAGCAAGCCATCTTCCACCTGCCTCCAAAGGATACAACTGCAAAAAATGCTTACCTGAGGAAAATGTATGCGTTCTCTAACACCAAGTTTTAACCCTAGCAAGTCGCTCCTGGATAGTGCTAATGTGGCATGAACTAATTCCCGCAGGGCGACCGCTTTGCGGTATTCATTTTTTGACCCTGCATAGTTTGGCGTGCGAAAGCAAATGCATATTTGCATGAGCATTGCCTCATGATTAGCCAATTGAGCCAGATTTGCAGAGCCAGACTTGCTAGGGTTAAAACTTGGTGTTCGAGCACGCATACATTTTCCTCAGGTAAGCATTTTTTGCAGTTGTATCCTTTGGAGGCAGGTGGAAGATGGCTTGCTATAGTGGTGTGAGCCCTAAAGTGAGTTGTTTGCACCTGTCCCCCCCCCCCCCCTCCTCTGGAGTGTTGTGTGTGAGCCAGCCCTGAGCTCTAAAGCTTGGGGTGACCCATGCTTCACTCCTTTCTCATGTGGTGCCCCCAAGTTAATGCGCATGTAGCAGAACGCAATGGACGTTAAGGTAAGTGCCTGTTTTTAATATTGGGAGGTTGGAGCCGACGGCTCCCCCCGGCGCTGGCCACGCTTGGGGGGGGGGGGTCGCCTGCGCCACCCAGCCTCCCCCTCTGGGGTGCTGCTGTGGTTCCCAGGCAGTGAGAGTGCCTGGGACCCCGCGGTCCCCCGGTTGTATGGGGGCATTGGGAAGCCTCCCCGTGGCGCTCCTGGATAGTGCTAATGTGGCATGAACTAATTCCTGCAGGGCGACCGCTTTGCGGTATTCGTTTTTTGACCCTGCATAGTTTGGCGTGCGAAAGCAAATGCATATTTGCATGAGCATTGCCTCATGATTAGCCAATTGAGCCAGATTTGCAGAGCCAGACTTGCTAGGGTTAAAACTTGGTGTTAGAGCACGCATAAATTTTCCTCAGGTAAGCATAAATTCTAACAATCCCCCCTGAAAAGGCTTGATCTGCAGATCCTTTCTACTGGTTCAGACAGATACCGCTTTCTTTTCTTTATGTTTCACTTTTCGATGCTCATGCGCACACACTTTCTCTGCTCTAGGTGGTTATCCCTCGGAGCAGGGGCATAGCTAGAAATGACTGGGTCCCATAGCAAAAAAATGTTATGGCCCCCCCCCCCCCACGACCTTCCAACCCCTTGGACCTCAGACCTCCCACCCAAACATTCCTCCAGGACCCTCCACCCCAACACTCCCACACCCTTCTAAGTACAGTATAAGTAGCCAGGTCTATAGATGTCCCCAGAATAGGTGGCTAGGGGGAAAGATGTCCCCAGAACAGGTAGCCAGGGGTAGAGATGTCCCCAGAACAGGTAGCCAGGGGTATATGTGCCCAGTATATGTAGGCAAGGGTACAGGGCCGGTTCTAGACTGGCACATATGAGGGGGCAGTCAAAAATGGGTAGGGGGCAACATGTTCAAGGGCATTTTTTAAAATGGGCGTGGCCATGATGTCATGTGGTGGGGCTAACTGTAATGTAGTTATACTAGCTAATGTAGTTACATAAAAAAAATATGACGTAAATGCACATAATGACAGACAGCGTTTCCCCAGTAAATGCATGTAATGAGAGACAGCGTTGCCCCACTAAATGCACATAGGAGACAGCGTTTCACCAGTAAATGCACGTAATGACAGACAGCCTTTCACCAGTAAATGCACGTAATGAGAGACAGCGTTTCCCCAGTAAATGCACATAATAAGAGACAGCTTTTCACCAGTAAATGCCCATAAGAGACAGCTTTTCACCAGTAAATGCACATAATAAGAGACAGCTTTTCATCAGTAAATGCACATGATAAGAGACAGCTTTTCACCAGTAAATGCACATAATAAGAGACAGCTTTTCACCAGTAAATGCACATAATAAGAGACAGCTTTTCACCAGTAAATGCACATAATATGAGACAGCTTTTCACCAGTAAATGCACATAATGACAAGCAGCCAGTGTCCCCAGTATATGTAGCCAGGGATATATGTCCCCAGTATATGTAGCCAGGGATATATGTGCACAGTATATGTAGCCAGAGGTATATGTCCCCAGTATATGTAGTCAGGGGTATATGTCCCCAGTATATGTAGTCAGGGGTATATGTCCCCAGTATATGTAGTCAGGGGTATATGTCCCCAGTATATGTAGTCAGGGGTATATGTGCCCAGTATATGTAGTCAGGGGTATATATGCCCAGTATATGTAGACAGGGGTATATGTGCCCAGTATATGTAGCCAGGGGTATATGTGCCCAGTATATGTAGCCAGGGATATATGTGCCCAGTATATATAGTCAGGGATATATATGCCCAGTATATGTAGCCAGAGGTATATGTCCCCAGTATATGTAGGCAGGGGTATATGTGCCCAGTATATGTAGCCAGGGGTATATGTGCCCAGTATATGTAGCCAGAGGTATATGTGCCCAGTATATGTAGCCAGATGTATGTCCCCAGTATATGTAGGCAGGGGTATATGTCCCCAGTATATGTAGGCAGGGGTATATGTGCCCAGTATATGTAGCCAGGGGTATATGTGCCCAGTATATGTAGCCAGAGGTATATGTGCCCAGTATATGTAGCCAGATGTATGTCCCCAGTATATGTAGGCAGGGGTATATGTCCCCAGTATATGTAGTCAGGGGTATATGTAATGTCCCCAGCATATGTAGTCAGGGGTATATGTCCCCAGAATATGTAGCCAGGGGTATATATGCCCAGTATATGTAGCCAGAGGTATATGTCCCCAGTATATGTAGCCAAAGGTATATATGCTTAGTATATGTAGCCAGAGGTATATGTCCCCAGTATATGTAGCCAGAGGTATATGTCCCCAGTATTTGTAGGCAGGGGTATATGTGCCCAGTATATGTAGCCAGGGGTATATGTGCCCAGTATATGTAGCCAGAGGTATATGTCCCCAGTATATGTAGCCAGAGGTATACGTCCCCAGTATATGTAGCCAGAGGTATACGTCCCCAGTATATGTAGCCAGAGGTATATGTGCCCAGTATATGTAGCCAGAGGTATATGTGCCCAGTATATGTAGCCAGAGGTATATGTACCCAGTATATGTAGCCAGAGGTATATGTGCCCAGTATATGTAGCCAGAGGTATGTCCCCAGTATATGTAGGCAGGGGTATATGTGCCCAGTATATGTAGTCAGGGGTATATGTGCCCAGTATATGTAGTCAGGGGTATATGTGCCCAGTATATGTAGTCTGGGTATATGTGCTCAGTATATGTAGGCAGGGGTATATGTGCCCAGTAGATGTAGTCACGTGGCACGTGGCAGCAGCCAGCAAGTCCCCCATTTCCACCCACCTCCGTCCACTGCTGCAGGCACTGTGACTGAGGCAGCTCTGCTCAGCACAACATACTTACAATGCCTTGCGCGTGGGGTCGGGTTGGTGCTCCGCTCCTCGCAGCCTCCTTGCAGCTCTCCTGGTCGCACGGCTGAGAGTCCTCCTTCTCCCTCCCTGGCTAGCCGGAACTATACAGTAAGTGTCGGCCCGGCCGCCAGGGAGGATCAATGCGCCGCCACATAGTCCCCTCCTCACCAGCCACCTTATCAGAGGAGGGGGGCCGGGGGAGCCTGGTGCTATTCCAAAATTAGTCGGGGGTGGGGGGGGGCCCGGGGGCATCATAATAATAGAAAAAAAAAGTCCCCTGACTCGCACGGGCCCCCTGTGGCGTAGGGGCCCCATAGCACTGGGAGAGAGAGCAAGACCTCTTGGCCTTCCTGTAACCAGGCTATCTGGGGATGCCCTATTTCTAGGTCCCTATATACCACATTCTCAGCATTTGCGTCACTTGCGTATCACTTACAAGCTTGCATGATCATGGAAAAGTGAACTTGTTTGTCTGTTAAGCAATGGAGCAGTGCCAGATGTCTTGTAAAAAACTCCTTAAACCACTTGATGACCCAGCCTTTACCCCCCCCCCCTTTAAGGACCAGCGCCAGCTCCCAGCACAGATCAAAGACCAGGCAGAGCGACCAGATCGCCCCCCTTTTTTCCCCACTAGGGGGATGATGTGCTGGGGGGGTCTGATCGCTCCTGCCTGCCTGGGTGTTGCGGGGGGGGGCACCTCAAAGCCCCCCTCCGCAGCGAAATTCCTCCCCTCCCTCTCCTCCCTCCCTTCCCCGGAGATCCGAGGCTGCACAGGAACGGATCTGTCCTGTGCAGCCTCTAACAGGCTCCTGCCTGTCATGTGACAGCGATCCCCGGCCGCTGATTGGCCGGGGATCGCTGATCTGGTACAACGCTGCTACTGTTAGCAGCGTTGTACAAATGTAAACAAAGCGGATTATTTCCGCTTGTGTTTTCCCATTAGCCTGCGAGCTGCGATCGGCGGCCCGCAGGCTATTCACGGCGGCTCGCAGGCTATTCGCAAAATGACCTGCGAAATCCTAAAGGTACTCATTGGACTTTGGGCCCCTTAGCGCAGTTAGGATGCAAAAAAGTGTCACACATGTGGTATCGCCGTACTCAGAAGAAGTAGTATAATGTGTTTTGGGGTGTATTTTTACACATACCCATGCTGGGTGGGAGAAATCTCTCTGTAAATGGACAATTGTGTGTAAAAAAAAAATCAAAAAATTGTCATTTACAGAGATATTTCTCCCACCCAGCATGGGTATGTGTAAAAATACACCACAAAACACATTATACTACTTCTCCTGAGTACAGTGGTACCACATGTGTGGCACTTTTTTGCATCCTAACTGCGCTAAGGGGCCCAAAGTCCAATGAGTACCTTTAGGATTTCACAGGTCATTTTGCGACATTTGGTTTCAAGACTACTCCTCACGGTTTAGGGCCCCTAAAATGCCAGGGCAGTATAGGAACCCCACAAATGACCCCATTTTAGAAAGAAGACACCCCAAGGTATTCCGTTAGGAGTATGGTGAGTTCATAGAAGATTTTATTTTTTTTGTCACAAGTTAGCGGAAAATGACACTTTGTGAAAAAAAAACAATTAAAATCAATTTCCGCTTACTTGTGACAAAAAATAAAATCTTCTATGAACTCACCATACTCCTAACGGAATACCTTGGGGTGTCTTCTTTCTAAAATGGGGTCATTTGTGGGGTTCCTATACTGCCCTGGCATTTTAGGGGCCCTAAACCGTGAGGAGTAGTCTTGAAACCAAATGTCGCAAAATGACCTGCGAAATCCTAAAGGTACTCATTGGACTTTGGGCCCCTTAGCGCAGTTAGGGTGCAAAAAAGTGCCACACATGTGGTATCGCTGTACTCAGGAGAAGTAGTATAATGTGTTTGGGGTGTATTTTTACACATACCCATGCTGAGTGTGAGAAATATCTCTGTAAATGGACAATTGTGTGTAAAAAAAATAAAAAAAAATGTCATTTACAGAGATATTTCTCTCACCCAGCATCGATATGTGTAAAAATACACCCCAAAACACATTATACTACTTCTCCTGAGTACGGCAATGGCCCTAAGTCCAATGAGCACCTTTAGGCTTTACAGGGGTGCTTACAATTTAGCACCCCCCAAAATGCCAGAACAGTAAACACACCCCACAAATGACCCCATTTTGGAAAGTAGACACTTCAAGGTATTCAGAGAGGAGCATAGTGAGTCTGTGGCAGATTTTTTTTTTTTTTTGTCGCAAGTTAGTTTTTTTTACTTTTTTTTGTCACAAAGTGTCATTTTCCGCTAACTTGTGACAAAAAATAAAATGTTCTATGAACTCACCATGCCTCTCAGTGAATACTTTGGGATGTCTTCTTTCCAAAATGGGGTCATTTGGGGGGTATTTATACTATCCTGGAATTTTAGCACCTCATGAAACATGACAGGTGCTCAGAAAGTCGGAATTGTTTCAAAGACATGTAGCAGAATAACTTTCGCGCTCAAATGTATAGGAAATTTTACTTTATTTGAAAAATGTCAGCACAGAAAGTAAAAAAAGTCATTTTTTGACAAAAGTCATGTCTTTTTTGATGAATATAATAAAAACTAAAAATCGCAGCAGCAATCAAATAGCACTATAAGAAAGCTGTATTAGTGACAAGAAAAGGAGGTAAAATTCATTTAGATGGTAGGTTGTATGACCGAGCAATAAACCGTTAAAGCTGCAGTGGTCTGAATGGAAAAAAGGCTCTGGTCCTTAAGGGGTTTTATGACTGCAGTCCTTAAGTGGTTAAATTAAGCTTGATAGTGGAAAGCAAGTTCAGTTTTAATTACCTGAGGGTTCTTTCAGCCTTTTAATAATAATAATAATAATCCAAACATTTATATAGCGCTTTTCTCCTGTCGGACTGAAAGCGCTCCAGAGCTGCAGCCACCGGGACGTGCTCAGGAGGCCACCCTGCAGTGTTAGGGAGTCTTGCCTTGAACTCCTTACTGAATAGGTACTGACCCTAGCCAGGATTCGAACCCTGGTCTCCCATATCAAAGGCAGTGCCCTTAACCAGTACTCTGTTCAGCCACTACTTTTATAGCCTTACAAGTCCCTAGGTTCCCACCTGGTCCATTCGGTTGTGTCGATACACTCTCTGAAATATGATCTCCTTGATCGTGCTCCCATGGCGGGAAGCATTCTACTAATGCGCAGAATGCTTCCAGCAGTTGGACTGTGATTAAGGAAGCGCACGGCCTGGGTTACGCATGTGCCATAACCACGACTGGTCTAGTGGACAAGCATTTAAAGAGGGACAGCATAACAGACTGGCAAACCAAGGGACCTGTAAGGCTATGAGGGGCTGGAGGAAGCCTCAGGTAAGTAGAATAAAACTTTTCCCCTGTCTAAGGGAAACTGTAATGATCTGCTCGGCGCCTGTGCAGGCAGGCAGCTTTTTGACCATTGTTTAGGTTTGCATGCTGCAGGACTCTGGAAAGAAGAGCTTCTGTCAGTTTTGCAGCTTGTGCTTGCAGAGGAATTTGCATACGTTGTCATGCAAATTGCCGGGCCACATTCATTGGAGGCGTGTACTATAAGTACTATGCGTTTCCCACAATGCTTGGCTGGTCATAAGGATTTAGTCCTGTGTAACACTCCTGGAGGAGTGTCAGCCTTACTCTCTGTTTGAAGATCAGCTTAGAGTAATTCCTGGAAAACTGCACTAGGCAGGTTTCCTTAGTGCAGTTAGGATTGCTTATCTGTTTGTTTGTTCTGTTGCGATTGTCCTGTCCCAGCGGTGGTCGACAGGAAATGGTTCTGATCTCTGTTCTTGGAGTATAGCTGGTGCAGCGGTTGCTACCAGCTATCTCTTCTGATCTGTCTCACTTGGATCGCACTAGCATCTTGCGCTAGCGCTGTGGATCCTTCTGTTCTGTCTCCTTGGATCGCGCTGGCCACTTTCCGCTAGTGCTGTGGATCCTTCTGTTCTGCTACTCTGTACCTGGATCGCACTTGCCTAGCGCTAGTGCTGTGGATCCTTCTGTTCTGCTACTCTGTACCTGGATCGCACTAGCATCTTGCGCTAGCGCTGTGGATCCTTCTGTTCTGTCTTCCTGGATCGCGCTTGCCACTTTCGCTAGTGCTGTGGATCCTATCTCTCGCTTGTCTTTGTATTCGTGTGTCTGTCTTGTCAGCTACGAACGCTTGCTGGAGGCTCGGTGAGGTAACCGTTAAGCAAGCGCTCGCGTCCTCTGTTACATGTTTGTCTGTCGATGGTTAGTTAGGCGTGCTTGTCTCTATTGTGCTTATCACGTGGAGACCGCGCATGAACGTGTGCTCTGTTGCGAATGAGTGCGGTGTTCGCGTTCAGTTAGCGTTTGTTATTTTCCGTATCTTATTGTATGATTTGCTGTGCCTTTGCTATCCTCGTATTCTGTTCTGATCTGCCTTGTGTCACTTTTGGCAATCGCCTTTCTTACGGTTGCGTTTCTGTTTCGTATCTGCTGTTGTGTGTGCGCTGTCGCGGGGTGGCGACTAGATTGGCGCACACACATACAACCTGTCCCTTTGGTCGTTCTCATTCGCAATCGCTTCCCTTGCGATTGCGTTCTGCGCTTCGTACAATTCCTGTCTGGCATTTGTGGAGGTACAGAGGATTGGTTCCTCTGCACTCCTCAGCACCATCTGCCGACAGGAATTTCCCTCTACGGGTGCGTAGCACCTTTTGCTGGGTTCCTGCAATTACACGCTTGTGGAGGATTTCCACCGTGTCAGTGCACGCGTTGTGCGCTGATCACGGAGAAAGTTCCACAATCGTTACAGAAACTTTAAATAAAAAAGATGTATACTTACCTGGGGCTTCCTCCAGCCCCCAGTAGTCCGTCTGCTTGATTACCTCCATTCTCCCACAATGAAGTCCGCAATCCAGCCCAGTCGCACGCCAGAGTGCGTGGGGGGTAATGTGAGGGCCCCTGATTGAAATACCATTCAGAGCATTTTGTGCAAGCAGAGTTACAGAGTTGGCAAAATGCGCATGCGCAGAACATTCCCTGCCACGGGAGTGTGACCAGCTGTGGCCAGGATCGTCCGCACACATGCTGTAAAGTGCAACTAAACAAGAAGACAGAGAGCATGGGCTGGATAGGGCAGAAGCAGAGCATTAGGGGACCAAAGTCAGCAAAGACAGAGGATTGGGACTGGTAAGAAGCCCCCCGCATATATAATTACCTAATTAATATTAAAATATGTTACATATATTAACAAAATAACATTGGGGTTCTAAAGGGAAGGGGGGCCTCAGTAAACCTCACCACCCAGCATTTGTCATTCTACATTTGATTTTACAGCCAGTGTGACACAGACAGACATGATGCTTCAGCAGGCTATTTCTGACTGTATGTTCACTTACAGTTAAGTCACAAGGTGCAGGGTGCAGACATTGAAGGCTGGAGCCAGGGCTGTGCGTAGCAAATAATTAGGGAAGGGAGGTCTCGTTCTCCTCGGTGCCTGCACTCTGGGGCTCTCAAACAACCATCAGCCCCAGCGGCACGGCGAGACCTCTCCATCCACAACAGTCTCCTGGCCAGCGCTATGCTGACCTTTACGTCAGTAAAGTTGATTGACAGTGGGGGCGCCCTGTATTAAGATGCGCTCGCTTGCTCTCACTGCCCGCCGCAAGTTGGAAGCTTGGAGCTGGCTGCCCGGGACTCGAGAGCGAGAGTCTGCCTACAGTGCCTATTACTGGCTTGCTGCCAGGTAGCAAGTGCAGGCAGACTCGCTCGAGTCCAGGCAGCTTCACTATGATCGCATGCCTCTGATCTCCTCCTCAGTCCTCTGGGTCCCACCTCCTCATAGCCAGGCAACCGCAGCCGCCGCCTCCACCTCACACACAGAGCAGAGCGGCAAGCAGGGCGGGCGGCTGCAGACAGACAGTTGCGGTTTGCGGGCAGCTCCGCTGACAACCTATGGTTAACCTGTCACCTGTGGCTGCCCCAATAAAGGTAGCAAATTTATTCGCCCTAGTCCTGGGCCTTGGAGGCCTGCCCACAAATCCGGCCCTGCGCTCACACAATAAGTTCCCCTTGGAAGATCAACCTTGTCGGAACAATTATGAAAATGTACCATGAATGTGTCAGCAGACATCATGTTTAAAAAACAAACTTTTCCTTCAGCCACCGGAAATATTGGTTTGGCTTCGGGATGGATCTTTTGAATGCCAGCTGCGCATTCTCTGTTATTAAGCCAGCATGCTTCTTCACTAAATCTGACTTGCCCCAGCAAACACAGGTACTTCTCTGAGAATTGCCAGCATAACAACAAATCTACTTGTTTCACCTCCCCGTCTAGCACCAAAAAATGTTGACCTCTCAGGTCATGGTGTAAGACATGTGTGGAAGAAACAGGTGTCCCCAGTGATACTACTGGAAAAACTACCTGGGTTTTTCCATCGGTAGGAACTAAGGAAGTAGCGTTGCATAAAGAATTGTCGCACCCTTTCCACCTGTTTACCCAGACATCTCGGTGCCTCCATGCAAAAGATCCTTCCCCAGGAAAATCGATAAATCTCTCCTTGTCAAGTCTCAGCTGTAAAGGAGTTTTACCTTCTGATAAGGCTTGACCCATAATCTTAAAATCCGCTGTTAACTCAGTCTGAATAGACAAGCATGCGGTTTCCCATGCCGTACCCCTAGCATGTGCAATCATCTTCTGAAGAATTATTTGAATGTGCCTTGGAGTGTACCCCTGAATTTTATATGTGTTATGCGTTAACTGTTCCAAAACCAAGTTCAGATGATGTTGGGTACCCACATTCTGTTGGCCCAATGTGCCTAATTGTTGAATGACCTCTGTCATACCTTCTATGTCTACACTGTTTGCTACCCCCATTCCAGCGCCCATGCCTCCCAAGATTGTATCTGCTAAATCCCAGGACCTTCTTCTGGCTACACTATCCCCTGTGGAATGTGCCAATGACATAAAAGCCTGTACCAGGGTGGCAGCGACAGTGCTGCAGTTAGGGTAGATATTAGATCTTACCCACTCCTCTAAGTTATTCTGCCAAGTGATCAATTGAAGCTGGGCCTCCATGATAACTGGAGTCGCCCTCAGTTGATTTAACTGAAAATGGCCACTTTTTACAACCTGATGTGTATCACATGACGGTAGGCAGGGTTCCTGGGTAGTCACTGGCAGGGTGACTACCTGAGCTTTAGGAGTCGTGGGAACCCCCAATTTTACTGTCATGGTTCCCCTTCTCACTATATAAGATCTATTTGGACCTTTAAACTCTAGGGTGTGAGAAAACACGGAAGCACCGCCGCATGCGATCATGGCAAGGCGGAGGATTCCGCGTCCAGCGTGGCCATGGATGTATGTGCTCACGCGTCTTTGTGTTTGCCTGAAAGCGGAGGAACCGCCGCATGCGCTGGCGGCATGGTGGCAGATTCTGCGCGCAGCACAACAGGCATTTCGCAGCAGGGTTCTGGTGTGGCTGGGAGCTGTAGTCCACACAGGTTCAGAAGGACGCGTGCGCGCGCTGAGAGGCAGAACTTTTATGACAGCCAGAAGGGAGTCAGCTGACCAAGCCGGTCATCTGACGATTCAACCAGTTCCCATTGGTCCAGCACTTAGGGGAGGCGCTGGAGAGGTCTGTGCTATATATACTGGGTGCTGGTCATTCACTGGTTGTCTGCCGTTGCGATCACTACGTGGTAGCACTCAGACCTTGTCTGTATTTGTGTTATTAGACCAGTTTCCAAAGGTGTTGATGGCCAAGGATCTCACACCTTAGTCTAGGAATTCTGTACCATCTGTATATTTGTATTATCTAGTCTAGTTCCTGGAGCGTGAGAATCTTGGAGTTCACACTCAAGTCTAGGCATTGTTGATTATTTGTTATGACCTTCTGCTTTCCTGACCATTCTTCTGATCTCTGATTGTGTACCTTTGTCATTCTGATACTCTGTTGCTGAACTCGGCTAGTCTCTGGAATCCGCATCTGCCTCCTGTCTCTGTACCTTATCTGTCTGTCTGTTGCCGACCTGGCCTGTCCGACCTCGAGAACTATCTTCCCTGTCTGGAGATAGTTCACTGACCTGCCAGTGACACTTCACCTTTTGGTGTCACTCACCTTCTGTCCTTCTCTCTCTCAGCCTTGCTTCTCCCCTTGGGGAGCTGCAGGCCTGTAGAAGGAATCTGTTCCATAGCAGTATCTGTTACTACCTAGCACCCATCTTACGGGTGTGTTCTTCAAAGTATTACTGTTGCACCAAAACACTCTCAGGTGACCAGAGGTTAGTTGATATATCTGATTATCGGTGATACTGCAGATCATCAATAATCAGGTATATTCTGTATTCTCGGTGATACTGCAGATCACCGGTAATCAGATCCTCTCTGTGTTACACCGATCGTTACATAGGGACTGTGGGATGCAAAAACCGTATGTCCATGGGCCTTCATCCTCCCGGACTAAGGGCGCTATTTTTAAACTCCCCCGGTTTAGTCCCATCACCCTACCATCATAGAAAGTCCCCGGGGTGCTACCTGATGTATCCCAGGAATCTACCTCTCTACTCCAAAAAGTCCCCTGATCCATTAAACTCACGTCCCATGCTAACCCTTGTGGCCCTCCCCAGAAGTATACTGTTGGTACTCTTTCTTCTGAGAAATTGATTAGCATCTCAATGACAAAAGATGTTCCCAACAGTCCTGATTGGATCTTTGCCCCCCTTATGTCCTGAGGCAAAATACGTACCTTAGGTCGGGAAGAATGTACTCTCTGCAATCTTTCAATTAAGAGTACCTCCTCACTTACCCATCTAGCATGAGGATACGTGGCTGAATATGGACTGTGTAATATTGTCCCATATTGTGACCCGTGTAGTGAGGATGGTGTTACTTGTATTGGCTCTCCGTTTCCTGGGATCGCTCTCCCCACCCTCTTTGTCACCTGAAAATGTGGCTGGATCTCGATTTTTACTTCTCGTTCCGAGAACCAAAACCCTTCTGCTTTCCAGCCTTTACGTGTGTATAGTTGTCTCAGAGACTGTTGGTTGCTCCAGAGTGTAACATTGTTCACTGCTTCTCTCCTGGAGGAGAATTGACGCTTACTGCTCGTTCCTCTCCAATCTAGAACCATCTCACTCCAGAGAACCAAGACAAGGTAATCCTGAATAACACACTCCACCTTTTGCATGTACCCATTGTACTGCAATGTACCTTTTAACAAAACTTTGGATCGGTGCGTTGGTTCCAGGAGTGTGACATTCCAGAGCAAATTTAAGCTGCTGTTCACATCACACCTCCAGCACACTTGACCCTTCATACCTTTCACCAACATTGTGCCATGAAATTTGTTTCCACCTGGCACCTGTGATCTTTTCCTCCTTCCCTGTTCGGTCCAGTCGGGCCAATCAGAGGGAAGGGCAAAAGGATCACTACCTTTTTCTCCAAATCTTAACATGTTTGGGCCTTGTGTTCTCATTAACCCCTTATTTTTCATGAGAATGTTCTCTCCTCAGTCTCCTAGGACGAAATGGCAGCCTAGAATCACCATCAGCACAGTACTCTTCATTATGAGAGCACCTCCTTGGGAAAGAAAAACATTAGCAATTTGCATTATGCTTTGCTCAGTCAGTTTTTTTAGTCTCTTTCCAATCTCAGAAATCTTGCTGTTCTACAAACCAGGATTGGCCTCTGGAAACTTTCGCTTATCCAACTGACATCTCTGTCTCTGCTGCCAGCATCTCAGCTTTCTCGATTCCATATTGCCAAACTCCTGAAATCGAAATACAAACAAATCAATTATTATTAATAATTTGGGTTTCGCCCTTCGGCTTGTACTCTGTACACCTCAGATTGATCAATATATATAGCATAATTGATCTTGTTTCTTTATAGTTCTCCTGAACTCTGTTTACTCTTTTTGGTAGACTGGAGCTAAACTCCTCTCCACTACCTAATGCACAATGTCATAAGTACTTACCTTTTTAAAATATGCTCCCACGGACTTCACCTTTGGAAGCTCTTACCTCATTGAAAACTCTTACCTCATCCCCCCCTGTACATACTCGGCCGCAGTATGTACTGAGTACGGATGCCACACACATGTAGCTGCTACCTGCAGACTGCTTTTCAGCTGAGCTTGCAACGCTCTTACGCATTTTCGTTGTTACTTACCTAGAACTTCATTGATCGCAACCAGCTCTGTTAGAAGTCCTGTTTGTTGTACCCTCTGACCCATGTTTGCCAATGCTACTACCTCCCTACTTGTCCAAAAAATGGCTACCTCCGTGTAGGAAGGTGTGCTTTGCACCTTAACTACACAGGGTTCAGGGCTACTCATGCCAGCTTCATATGCCTGCATGGGAATCACTGAATGTCCACTAGGTAGGTAGTCCTATGGCAAACACTGTACTGATAAACTGTCACTCTGTAAATGGCAATTCCTTGCTTCTTTGTAATTGCCCCATGAACTGCTTTCAGTTCTGTTCTGTGCTAAACTTGATAGGAGCTGGAAAAAAATATATTTGACCAATCAGTGGACGAGGAAAAACACACAAACAGCCCAGCATTGACCTCTTTGTCAATCTCTGGTCCTGTCCACAACAAAAAAACGGGAAAAAAGTTTACCGCTCTGCAGCCGCGGCGACGGACACCTGGATTGGTCAACTCCTTTTTTCCACCTCCGGTACACCCTTATGTACTGTTCCCCCCTTTTTCTATTGGGAACTCAGGTTGCACCGCACTTTAAGGTGCTTCACTTAAAGGAATAATCCCCTAATTAACCCTGTCCAAATACCACCCCGATCCGCACTTGCAAATCATTCCCTGGGAAATATCTGACGTCTATGTGTCTCCATGTACCTTGCTGGAAAAGACTTCCAGCAAGGCCTCAGCAACAATGATTGTCTCATAGCAAGTGGTTGTTTCACATATCTGGCATCTTTTTCCCCATGCTCAGACTCTGGGAAAATAATCTGAAATCTGAGATACTCTGTAGAGTGTCTCTGCCCCTTCTATGGATTTCCCGATCAGCTGCTCTGTGCAAGGTGCCCGTTTGCACAGCCCTGATGTGGATCCCTGGCACCTCCGTACCCCCCTTCGCTGACATGACGCTAGCTTGCCAGCCTCCCATCGAGGGCGTGACATTACGTGGGCGCTTCCAGTAGTGATGGGCGAACAGTGTTCGCCACTGTTCGGGTTCGCCCGGATTTTGGCCTGTTCGGGTTCGGTTCGGCACCCCCCGAACGCCTCATGGTGTTCGGGAGGGTGTTCGGGCACGCTGCCCGAACCCGAACAGGCCTTCTTTGTTCGGCTGAACACAGCCGTGTCCGGCCGAACATAGCCCCCTATAGGGTCCCAGCATAAAGGGAGAGCATGCCCCGAGCGCGGGGGGGGGGGCGGAAATGCCCCCCACCCCTCCCCGCTAAGCTCTCCCTTTTGCCGGTTCCCTATAATGTTAAATTTAAGCCCCCCAAAAGTACCTGAGGAGGAGGGCAGGAAGCGGGCAGCCGGAGATGCTAGGCGCTAGTACCATCTGGTACTTCCGCCCTCTCTTGACGCACTTCCTGTTTACATTTGAAGTCGCGTCAAGAGAGCGTAGAAGTACCGCGATGACGCGTACGAGGGTACGTGTCATCACAGTTTCAAGTAGTTTATTCAGTAAACAGATATTAAAAAGCTCATCCCTACACCGCAAAGCAATTGTTCTGTAGTAAGTCCTCTTTGCGTTACAGCTCTTGGTTCCATTGCATGGCAACCAGGTTTTCTCTTATGTTCCATCTATACTACGTAGCCCTTAGGCCTATTTACAGCATACAGTTAGATAATATGACAATACATTACAAATAAAAGTAAAGGGTGGATTACAGATTACTCTAGCTCTGTGTATCAAAGGAGAGCACATTGTCGGTTCGCCGACAAATAGGTTCGCTATCTAAGGGCAGCTTTAAAAGGGCAAAAAAACGAATTTACCCAAATTCAATTTATGACTCATAACCCACTGACTCATCTATGACTCATAATACTTGCATCTGCAACCCAATCTGCAATTTCCCTGATCATCTTCATCCTTTCTCAACAGGTATGTCTGATAATTTCCATCTTTGAATCTGAACTGCACTGAAATCTGCAACCACACGCTTAATCTCATCCTGCATTTGCCAGTGTATGTCTGATAATTTCCATCTTTGAATCTGAACTGCACTGAAATCTGCAACCACACACTTAATCTCATCCTGCATTTGCCTGTGTATGTCTGATAATTTCCATCTTTGAATCTGAACTGCACTGAAATCTGCAACCACACGCTTAATCTCATCCTGCATTTGCCTGTGTATGTTTGATAATTTCCATCTTTTGTATTCAGGGGCGGCGCCAGGGGGGTGCAAGGGGGTGCTCGAGCACCCCCTAGAATTGTCCAAGCACCCCCAAAGCACCCCCTGGAGTGAACTGACTTCAGGCGTCTAAAAGACGCCAAGTCAGTTCACACAGCGGCAGCACGGAGCAGCAGGCAGGGCTACGGTAAGATGGCCGCCCAGGGCCCTGTTCTGCAGACTTCGGGCGGCCATTTTCCCGTAGCCCTGCTCTCTGCATGCAGGCAGGAAGTCTCGTCGTGACGTCGGGAAGGAAGAGGATCGTGGGCGCGCGGGCGCTGCGCGCCACAAGGAGGTCGGGTCAGGAGGTCGGGAAAGAAGGTCTTTGGCTGTAGGTGAGTAAATGGGGTTTTCTTTTCTTTTTCAGGTGGTGCTTATTGGGGTCATATCTGCTACGGATTGTGCATATTGGGGTCATATCTGCTGCGGATTGTGCATATTGGGGTCATATCTGCTACGGATTGTGCATATTGGGGTCATATCTGCTACGGATTGTGCATATTGGGGTCATATCTGCTACGGATTGTGCATATTGGGGTCATATCTGCTACGGATTGTGCATATTGGGGTCATATCTGCTACCGATTGTGCATATTGGGGTCATTTCTGCTACCGATTGTGCATATTGGGGTCATTTCTGCTACCGATTGTGCATATTGGGGTCATTTCTGCTACCGATTGTGCATATTGGGGTCATTTCTGCTACGGATTGTGCATATTGGGGTCATTTCTGCTACCGATTGTGCATATTGGGGTCATATCTGCTACGGATTGTGCATATTGGGGTCATATCTGCTACGGATTGTGCATATTGGGGTCATATCTGCTACCGATTGTGCATATTGGGGTCATTTCTGCTACCGATTGTGCATATTGGGGTCATTTCTGCTACCGATTGTGCATATTGGGGTCATATCTGCTACCGATTGTGCATATTGGGGCCATATCTGCTACCGATTGTGCATATTGGGGCCATATCTGCTACCGATTGTGCATATTGGGGCCATATCTGCTACCGATTGTGCATATTGGGGCCATATCTGCTACCGATTGTGCATATTGGGGCCATATCTGCTACCGATTGTGCATATTGGGGCCATATCTGCTACCGATTGTGCATATTGGGGTCATTGGATGTGTTTTTTGTTAAAATCTGCTCACATTACATGTATTTTCTTGAGAAAACCTGCACAATTATGTGAATTTTCTGGGGAAAGGGTCACCAAAACTTGGGCCCTCTGTCTTTGCGTTGCACTTTTAAAGGGAACCCGAGGTGAGAATAATATTGAGGCTGCCATATTTATCTCCTTTTAAGTAATACCAGCTGCCTGGCTGCCGTGTTGGTCCTCTGCCTCTAATTCTTTCAACCATAGACCCTGAACAAGCATGCAGCAGGTCAGGGGTTTCTGACAATATTGTCAGAACTGACAAGATTAGCTGCATGCTTGTTTCTGGTGTAATTCAGTTCACTACTACAGCCAAATAGATCAGCAGGGCTGCCAGGCAACTAGAATTGTTTAAAAGGAAATAAATATGGCAACCACCATATCACTCTCACCCTGGGTTCACTTTAAATTACAGTTAGCCACGCCCTCATCCGGTCATGACCACGCCCATTTTCTCGCCGCGGCGCGCTTCGCGCACCGCAGGTTGTAGCCACACCCATTTTTTGCTGCTTCGCGCGCCGCAGGTCGTCAGCTCCCCCAGAAATTGGTCCAGCACCTGCATAGCACCCCCTAAAAAAATTTCCTGGAGCCGCCACTGTTTGTATTTGTTCACTTTTGCTTTCTTGATCTTCCTCTGTAATAGTGTTAGCACCTGAGTAACATTACAGACGTTATTGTAATTGCTATTGAATTCTGGCTTTGTTTGTTCACACTTCCTGGTGGCTGGCCTGCAATTTCCATCAAAGCCTATATCCCATACAGATCTGTTTGAACTTGCAGGAGACAAGCCCACCCCTATTAATTAGCATATTGTCTGCCAGCTGACCAGGCCTTCCTGATTACACATTACTCTAGCTCTGTGTATAAAAGGAGAGCACATTGTCGGTTCGCTGACAAATAGGTTCGCTATCTAAGGGCAGCTTTCAAAGGGCGAAAAAACAAATTTACCCAAATTCAACAGTAATTCAGCAGAAATAAGCACCACATCAAGGTAACATTATCATTGTTGTAATTTACTTGTATCTGAACTGCACTGCCTACAAGCCACCCCACCAAATAGAAACAAACAAACTGCACTGATAATCTACTAAACACTGCTCCATTGCCCTAGTTAAGCTCACCACCAAGTATTCTCCAGCCTCTGCTACACCAATTTCCTTTCCTACCTCACCACCACTCCCAGTGCAACAGTATGTATCCCCAACACATCATTATGCGTACCCCCCTCATACCTGCTCCTCTTTCCCCTGATCACCCGCCCTGATCACCCGTTCTGGCTCCATCTGCTCCTCCCCCTGGTCCCTTGTCCACTTCTCGCCACACATCTTAACCCCAGGCCCACTCCTGTCTTCCAGTCCCCCCATTCCCCTCCTCTTACTTCCCCCCTCGCTCACCACAACCAAATTCACCCACCAAGCCCCTCTCCTCGCCACACCTCCCACCCTCCCCATACCCACGAACATTCTCACCCCAATCTCATTCCCATCCGCCCCATACTCAATCTTTTCCTCTATCCAGCGGTCTCTGGAATGCCAGATCTATCCGTAACAAGCTTACAACCATCCATGACCTCTTTATCTCAAAAACCCTCACCTTTCTTGCCCTTACTGAGACTTGGCTCACCCCCTCTGACCTGCCTGCAGCTGCAGCCCTATCCTACAGGGGTCTACACCTCAGCCATACCCCAAGACCAGATAACAGGCCTGGGAGAGGGGTGGGCCTACTCCTCTCCCCGTCCTGCACTTTCCGTGTCCTTACCCCTCCCCCTTCTCTTTACTTTACCTCCTTTTGGCCCATGTTATCTGACTCTACCATCCCCTCTCAGCCATTTTTGCAGTCCTGTATCCCCCCCCCCTCCAGTACAATATCGCACTTCCTAGAAAACCTTGCCTCCTGGCTCCCACACATCTTTTCCTCCGACCTCCCAACCATCATCTTCGGAGACTTTAACATTCCAATTGATGAGCCTACCACCTCTGCTGCCACTCAGCTTCTCTCGCTCACCAACTCCCTTGGCCTCACTCAGCATACTAATGCCCCCACCCACAGCACTGGTAATACTCTGGACCTTATTTTTTCCAAAGCCATCACACTTACAAATCTGGACATTGCACCATTCCCCATCTCCGACCACCACCTCATACCCTTCACCCTCACTCCGTCCAGCACCCCCTGTCCCCCTCCCCAAACTGGACGCTGGCAGAGAGATCTGCGCAACCTTGACCCCAGTGTACTAGCCACACCCCTCCAGTCCCTCTCCTCCTCTCTTCCCCAGCCTAAACCTGCCCCAACGAAGCGGCAGCTCAATACAACAGTAACCTCTCCGCAGCCTTAGATCATGCTGCTCCCCTGACCTTTTGTACCAACTGTCGCCCCAACCCCCAACCTTGGCACACTGTCCTCACAAAAAAACTACAAAATGAGACACGAGTTACAGAACGCAAATGGAGGAAATCCCGCCATAACCATGATTTCCTGGGATACAAGACCAAGTTGCAGACGTACCATACTGCCCTCACTAACAGATATACTTCACTCGCTTGATTGCTACCCAAGCCTCCAACCCCCATCGTCTTTTTGCCACCTTCAATGCCCTACTTAACCCCACACCTCCCCCCCCCCAACCTCCACCCTCTCAGCCATTGACCTATCAAACTACTTTATCAACAAAATTACAGCCATCCGGAGGGATATTTCTCTCCTCCACTCCATCGCCCCCACCTCCTCACCCCATCCTACTCCTGCCTCTATCTCCTCCCTTACCTCGTTCAATCCTGTCACGGTGGAGGAAGTCAACCAGCTGCTGGCAACTTCAGCTGCCACTTCCTGCCCCCTAGATCCGGTCCCATCTGATTCTCTGCGCCCACATTTTTCTGATCTGGCCCCTGTCCTCACCAACCTGTTCAACCTCTTCTTCTCCACCGGCATCTTCCCCTCCATATTCAAACAGGCCACTGTGCTTCCCTTGCTAAAGAAATCTTCACTTGACCCTGCTCTGCCATCCAACTATTGCCCAATCTCTCTCCTCCCTTTTGCCTCGAAAATTCTTGAACGCCTGGCCCACCAACGCCTGACCAACTTCCTCAATTCCAACTCCCTTCTGAATCCTCTGCAATCTGGTTTTTGAGCAGCCCATTCTACAGAAACAGCTCACACCAAAGTAGTCAATGACCTTGCCCTTGCCAAAGTCGAAGGTAAATACTCCATCCTGATCCTCCTAGACCTCTCCTCGGCATTTGACACAGTCGACCACTCCCTTCTCCTCCACTCCCTACAGTTAATGGGCATTCTGGACCTAGCCTTAGCCTGGATCTCCTCCTACCTCTCCAACTGCTCCTTCACAACATTTTTCAATGGCTCCTCATCCACTCCTACACCCTTCTCAGTTGGTGTTCCTCAAGGTTCCGTTCTAGGACCACTACTCTTCTCACTCTATACTGCCTTAATTGGCAAAATCATCTCCTCCATGGGTTTCAATTACCACCTGTATGCCGATGACACCCAGATATACCTCCACACCCCAGATCTCTCCTCCTCTACCATAGACAAAGTCTCAGCCTGCCTCACATCCATTTCCTCCTGGATGGCCACCAGGTACCTGAAGCTTAATTTGGACAAGACTGAGCTTCTAATATTCCCACCCGCACAGCTGCACCCCTCCCAGATCTGCACATCACTATCGAAAATACTACCACCCGCCCTACCTCCCAAGCCCTCTGTCTAGGCGTTACCCTGGACTCTGAACTTTCCTTTACACCCCACATCCAAGGTATTGCCAGATCCTGCAACTTCCACCTCCGCAACATCTCCAAGATCCGCTCCTACCTGTCCCCTGACACCACTAAACTCCTTATCCACGCCCTTGTCATCTCCCGCCTAGACTACTGCAATTCTCTTTTGTCTGGCCTCCCCTCTAACCATACTGCCCCACTTCAGTTGGTAATGAATGCGGCAGCCAGACTGATACATTCTTCTCAGCGCAGCGCCTCTACAACTCCGCTCTGTAAAGCCCTACACTGGCTCCCCATCAGCTTTAGGATCAATTTCAAAATCCTGTGCTTGGCCTACAAATCAGTGCACAAGACCTGCCCGACCTACATCTCTGATCTGGTCCACAGGCACATACCAGCCCGCCCCCTCTGATCCTCCAATGACCTGCACCTAGTCGCACCACGCATATCTCAGTCACATGCACGATTGCAGGACTTCACCAGGGCTGCCCCTACTCTCTGGAACTCACTCCCACCAGCCATCAGACTCGCCCCACCTTTAATATCTTCAAACAAGCTCTCAAGACTCACCTTTTCATGCTTGTATACCCCCCTACACCAGCACCATAATATGTTCTGTTAGACACCCTCTCAAAAGATGCACCTACTGTCTCCACCCCCACCCTTTATATTGTAAGCCTCTGGCAGGGCCCTCCTCCCTAGTGTTTCCAGCTTGATTATGCAATCTTACTGCCAGTCACCCCTCTTGTGGACTAGAACAGTCTCTATTTTGACCTATGACACTGACTGTTATCACATCATTTGCATGATCTTGTTTTGTTGTGATTTTCCTGTATGTTCTACCTTGTATGTTAACCCATTTATCTATTGTGCAGCGCTGCGTAATATGTTGGCGCTTTATAAATACAATAAATAATAATAATAAAGGGTGGAAGTCATCAGCCCGACCTCAGAAGAACAGCAGTAGTCAGAAGTGGCTCCCTGGAGCCCGTCAGCTGCTTTAGTACCAACCACTAAAGAGTTATATATGACATCATCTGAGCAGGAACTCATCGCCTGCTATTGGCTGATAAAACCTTGTGATATAATGACAGGCACGGTCTTTACTGCGCATGCCCGAACTATAACCTAGTTCTAGGACCATTTGTTTAATGTTCTTGTGAGAATATTTTTATAACAATGGCTCATATTTATGTTGTTTGTCACCAGCTAGTCTGGCCTCTATACTGGATATCTCTGATACAGCCTTGGGTGTTCCCGTATCACACTGTTCTTCAGTGCTTCTCGAGATCCTCTTTAAAGGCATACTCTGCAAATCAAGTCCTTTAACTAACCTCAGTTAAAGTAACTGAGGCCTACAAATTCAATCATATAATACTTAAATTCTAACACTTTCAAACTCCTCACAATACCAGAAAAGTGTTAGATCAGGATAACAAATACCAACAATAGCTGGATTGATGAAACCAATATGGGAGTGCGCCCCATAGACAAGTCTAAACAATCTATTCAGCTGTGCTTCTTAACCAGCCGGGCGGTATGGACGAGCTCAGCTCGTCCATTACCGCCGGAGGCTGCCGCTCAGGCCCTGCTGGGCCGATTTGCATGGAATAAAAAGCAGCACACGCAGCCGGCACTTTACCAGCCGCGTGTGCTACCTGATCGCCGCCGCAGCGCGGCGATCCCCCGCGTGCAGCAGCGACAGAGGGTCCCCCCAGCCGCCTGAGCCCAGCGTAGCCGGAACAAACAGTTCCGGCCAGCGCTAAGTGCTGGATCGGAGGCGGCTGACGTCCATGACGTCACTCCGCTCGTCGCCATGGCGACGAGGTAAGAGAAACAAGGAAGGCTGCTCATTGCAGCCTTCCTTGTTACTTCTGGTCGCCGGAGGCGATCAGAAGAACGCATCCGGAGCGCCCTCTAGTGGGCTTTCATGCAGCCAACTTTCAGTTGGCTGCATGAAATAGTTTTTTTTTTATCAAAAAAAAAACACCTCCCGCAGCCGCCCTGGCGATCTTAATAGAATGCCAGGGTGGTTAAATCATGAATACCAGAGCTGGGATAAAGAGACTGTGTGGTGTATATAAGTACCATGAGTTATACTAACTAGTGTGACCCGCATTACTCTATTAGCACAGCCATTGCACAGTGATGTGCGTTACTAACAGTAATGCTCATTGCTAACATGCGTTGCTGTAGCGACAGTTGCATTACTTGTGTATGTGAGTCGCACTAATAGTGTAACTCGTGGTACTTGCTGTGAGCAGAAGGGTAATATTTCCATGCAATGTGTGTGCTCGGTAGTATTACCACTGTTATGTGCATCAGGTCTATTGTCTTCTAACTTTCTGTAGTGTCTCTTGGTCTGTAAGGGGTTGTTCACACTAGAAACAGTGCTGATGTAGAGCAGTACCCACCTCTCTGCCCCCTCCCCACCCCATCTTCCCTCCTGCTGCCTGGCTTCTCCAGTGTAATTTAGCACCATGGAACAAATGCATCCAGGTGTATTTTGACATGATGAAATCAGCTGATCCCATTCACTTGTACTGAATGGGAATGCACCACTCTGTACTCCATGGCAGCTTGATGCAATGCTGAGCCATGTGCAATGCTGGATAAAAAACAGACTTTTAATGAATGGAAATCAACACAATGGGTACAAAGACAACAACAAAAATTTTTAAAAAACCCACAGCGGCTCTGAAGTGACCCAGCAGCCAATATCTGGAAACATGAGCTATCTCATGGCTCATTTTTCACATATTTACTGAATGATTTTTCTGCTAAACAGTTATCAGGGGGAGGAAATGTGTACTTATCTATACTGTCATGTTTACACCAGGAGGCACAATTCTCCTTTCATCCTATGACAAGCTGCATGTATTGTTCAGCTGCCCAGAATGGAAATGCTGCCTTATAGCAACATCCACAGTGTACATACAGCAGCTGCTGGTGTTCTTAATGACACAGCGAACATCAGACTTTCACAGACGCAGGGAAGTCAGTTATTTCAAGCCGAGACACATTAAGCCACATAAATTTGCTTTATTCTCTCATTTTCATTATGCTTTGTCCTTCACACAATCCTCAAAGGGAAACTACAGTTTGTCCAGAGATGAATACTTGCCAATTACTTCTATTTTAGGAAGACGGCATTGTACTTGACATATCTTTTTCAGGAAGGGCCTTTGGGGTTTCTTTTGGCTGTCTACCAGAATCCTAGTGGTTCTGGTTCTCCCCATTGCAACTAGGTATAAAACCTCTGTCTCCTTAGTCCTACCAAAGAGCTGTGTACCTTGTACGGATGAAAGCCAAATGATTCTAAACCAGATGGGTACTATGGCACTGTAAAATGAATACATTTAATAATAATACTAATGTAGGTGTGCTATAAACCAGCAGTCTTGGATGTATGTCTAGCTTTTCAGAGACAATACTCTGTTCATGAAGATGGTGCCTTAATTGGCAGCCACAGCCACAGGATTCTGGCCTTTTCTTGTTTTTGTTCCCTTTTCACTATCAATTCTCCTTGTTTTCCCCTCTATGGTGTGCAGTGTGGTCCAGTGGAGCTGGGACATTGGTTCTGGTCATGGGGAGTGCGGGACCTGGAGTTTTCTGCACCTGTCCAAGTCCGTTGTCTGTACAGGAACAGGCTGTGTGGAGTCCACCGCTGCTACCCAGGAGGGGGGGGCTCCACTGAGATTGACACCGCCACAATCGGAACACCTTTGATCTCGCTGTATGCCGGCTCCATCCATCCATCAGCTGCTGCTGTTCCGTCCAGCAGTGACACATTTGGTGCAGCCGATCCATCAGAGATGTATTAAGATGTAATGGGGCCCTAGGCAAGGTAGTAGATTTTGTGTTTCTTTTGGTAAGCTGAAGGGGAGAGAAGTCGAAGAAGGTGGCAGGTGAGCCCCTTGATGCCCACTTGGCCCCAAACACCTGCCTTGGTTGCCTTCTGGATGATCCTGCTCTGCCCTCCATGATGCCAGATGCTAATTTAGAAGTAAGGGCCGCCACATCCGGATGCTTCTGTGACAGCCAGATTATCTTGGCCAGCCCTGCCGAATGCTGCCCAGGAGTCGGGACCCACTAGAGAAATTAACACTACTGCATGCAGCTTTTGAACTGGAACACCTTGGCCAGCACAGCTAGATGCCAACATTTGGGATCCTCAGCAGCGTCAGCCATCACTGCTGGTTTCTTTCATGAAGAACTGGGCCATCACTGCTGAACCTTCACCTCCCATGTATGCAAAAAAATGGGAGTGATTAATCAACGGCTGGCATGTGTGCTGTACACAATATCATAAGTGGACAGTGGATACCAAAAATACAAATATACAGTGGGTTGCAAAAGTATTCGGCCCCCTTGCAGTTTTCCACATTTTGTCACATTACTACCACAAACATGAATCAATTTTATTGGAATTCCACGTGAAAGACCAATACAAAGTGGTGTACACAGGAGAAGTGGAACGAAAATCATACATGATTCCAAACATTTTTTAAAAATAAATAACTGCAAAGTGGGGTGTGCGTAATTATTCGGCCCCCTGAGTCAATACTTTGTAGAACCACCTTTTGCTGCAATTACAGCTGCCAGTCTTTTAGGGTATGTCTCTACCAGCTTTGCACATCTAGAGACTGAAATCCTTGCCCATTCTTCTTTGCAAAACAGCTCCATCTCAGTCAGATTAGATGGACAGCGTTTGTGAACAGCAGTTTTCAGATCTTGCCACAGATTCTCGATTGGATTTAGATCTGGACTTTGACTGGGCCATTCTAACACATAGATATGTTTTGTTTTAAACCATTCCATTGTTGCCCTGGCTTTATGTTTAGGGTCATTGTCCTGCTGGAAGGTGAACCTCCACCCCAGTCTCAAGTCTTTTGCAGTCTCCAAGAGGTTTTCTTCCAAGTTTGCCCTGTATTTGGCTCCATCCATCTTCCCATCAACTCTGACCAGCTTCCCTGTCCCTGCTGAAGAGAAGCACCCCCCCCCCCCCCCCCCCGAGCATGATGCTGCCACTACCATATTTCACAGTGGGCATGGTGTGTTCAGAGTGATGTGCAGTGTTAGTTTTCCGCCACACATAGCGTTTTGCATTTTGGCCAAAAAGTTCCATTTTGGTCTCATCTGACCAGAGCACCTTCTTCCACATGGTTGCTGTGTCCCCCACATGGCTTGTGGCAAACTGCAAACGGGACTTCTTATGCTTTCTGTTAACAATGCCTTTCTTCTTGCCACTCTTCCATAAAGGCCAACTTTGTACAGTGCATGACTAATAGTTGTCCTATGGACAGAGTCTCCCACCTGAGCTGTAGATCTCTGCAGCTCGTCCAGAGTCATCATGGGCCTTTTGACTGCATTTCTGATCAGCGCTCTCCTTGTTCGGCCTGTGAGTTTAAGTGGATGGCCTTGTCTTGGTAGGTTTACAGTTGTGCCATACTCCTTCCATTTCTGAATGATCGCTTGAACAGTGCTCCGTGAGATGTTCAAGGCTTTGGAAATTATTTTGTAGCCTAAGCTTGCTTTAAATGTCTCAATAACTTGATCCCTGGCCTGTCTTGTGTGTTCTTTGGACTTCACGGTGTTGTTGCTCCCAATATTCTCTTAGACAACCTCTGAGGCCCTCACAAAGCAGCTGTATTTGTACAGACATTAGATTACACACAGGTGCACTCTATTTAGTCATTAGCACTCATAAGGCAATGTCTATAGGCAACTGACTGCACTCAGATCAAAGGGAGCCGAATAATTATGCACACACCACTTTGCAGTTATTTATTTGTAAAAAATGTTTGGAAACATGTATGATTTTCATTCCACTTCTCACGTATACAGCACTTTGTGTTGGTCTTTCATGTGGAATTCCAATAAAATTGATTCATGTTTGTGGCACTAATATGACAAAATGTGGAAAACTTCAAGGGGGCTGAATACTTTTGCAAGCCACTGTAGTTTATTAGGATCAATAAGTCAAACTAATACTGTTACAAAAACATAAAAATATATAAAAACGCATGGGATGGCAACTCCACCATGCAACCAGGAACCACCACACACTCACTATCACACCTAGGGATCACAGCTGTGTAGATCATCAATGTTAGATGGTCAATCAATTAATATGCAGGACTCAGCAAAGAATATCCAACAATTATATGTGAGGCTTAGGATATAGATTTCAGCACCAGCAGGATTATAAGCAGTAAATATCATATAGAGCAATAATAGCAGTCATAAGGCAGCAGAAGGAATCTGCAGCAAAGCTTCAAGCATCTCACAGCAGCTTAGCCAAGAAGATAGGCAGTCAATATAATAGTCAGTAGCAATAGCAGCCACAAAGCAACAAGTAGGATCTGCAGCAATGCTTAAAAGGTTTCACAGCAACTTGACCATGGATGGATAGACATATCAAGCTGAAGTATCCAACCTTCACCTCCCACTAGCCCAACCCCCCCCCCCCCCCTCCATGTCTCCTTAGGGATAACAGATGATTGCCAAGTGCAACTGGTGGTGCTGTAGTATGGAAGCCTGGGCTCCCAGCTTTCTGACATCCCCCCCCCCCCATTTCTAAAATCCCCCATTCCAGGACCTGTATGAGCTGAATTTGGGTACAGCCCATACCCATCCACCTTTGTACTTGGCAAAATAAATGATTCTGATTCTGAAAATAAAAGGAATAATTGTTATATTTTCGCTAATATAGTGTTAATATTCTGCAGAGAGCAGACACTTCATCAACATGCTTCCTGCCACGGCTATATTTTTGGAAAGGCCACAAAGGTCTGGGACTTGGGTGGCTGTAGCCCAGGGGGAGGCAGCTGGATATGGAAGAGGGGTTGCTGCATATGGAAAATGAGGCTGCAAATGATAAAGGGAGGCTTCAAATGAGGATTAACACACTGGAAGAGTGATGTTGCTGTCCAAGGTAGTGTATATGAAGCTGATAGGCATTGATGGACATGGATGTTACACATGGAAGAGGGCATGTTACACATGGCTGTTTCACATAGAATGGGAGAGACTAGAAAGTTATCCTAGGGGCAGAAAAATAAGAAATCTGCCATCACTTTCTGCTCAGTAAAATGGAAGAGGAACCAAAGTAATGGCTCCTGCTGGGAACATTATTAGTTGCACACGTTGTTGTCAGACTAAAAACTGATACATAGCTGTTATTCATTTCATTGCAGGTAGGAATATTTCTGGAAATTTTAGCCTGTTAAATGTACCTATTAAACATATCACTGCTGCTCCAGAGAGAAACTTGCTAAGCTGAGGAAATGCACATGACAATCCCTAGGCTTAGTGCTTCCACAATCAAATAAGAAGTAGGTGAGCAGCAGCGGTATGCAGAAACAGCAAGCTATTGCGCTGTTCTATATATACCCAGAGCTGTGATTGGCTGCTGTTGTAGCTACACACAGGAATGCAAAGGGAAACACTTTATAAGTGTGGAAATACACATACTGTATTTATAATCAGCCATTGTACTGCAAACTTCATTGCCTATGCCCATATTTCCCAAATAAATGTGCAGTTGCCATGTAGTGTGATGTCCAGTCCCATGATTTTTGACATATCTGTACACACATGTGTCATTTGTCATTGCTTTTTTTGTCATTTGTTTTTTGGATGCCAATTCGCATGGATGCCAATTCACTTCAGCATGCGTGTTGCATCCATTTAGAAAATGGTGCAGCACATAGTTAGAAACCTGCGCTTAGGCTTCTTTCACATATGACAGAAATTGTGTGAAATTTCCATTTTTGAAAATTGCATTCACGCACAGTAATCCAAGCCAATGGCATTGCATTTGACATGCCCTGTTGAGTGAATTTTTGCATCCAAATTTTCTGCAGAACAAAAAAGGCCTACATGTATCATTTTTTCATGCCCAACGTGCAAGTTGAACAATTAATCATGTAAATCAACTTCATTGATATGCATGGAAAAATAGGAATGCAAAAATATGCATAAAACAAAAACGGGTACTTCCGTATTATCCTGTCTGGAACGTTTGCCAGCTTTTTGTTAAAGTTCACTTTGATCCCCTAGCCATATCTAGCCATTTTTGGAAAGCTGAAAGTCCCAGCTTTCCTTTGCACTGGGTCCCAAGTCAATGTGATTTCCCCATTCCCAAGTTATGGGGGGGGGGGGGGGGGGTTGTCCCCTGCACTTTGCTGCAGAGAGCACAGTGGAATTGAGTCTCCTGCCCATGCCATGCCAGTAGGGGCTTGTTCACACTGCAGGAATTTTCGTCTTTTCTTCGCCCACGTGCTGTTTTTAAAAAACGCCCCCCAACCGCGTGGACAATGAATGTCTATGAGAAGGTTCATATCAGCGCGAGTCATGCGCTGTCCGTTCAGTAAAGCTGTGCATGTACCATTTTTGAGGTGATTCCGCCTCAATGGAAAGTATAGGAGAAACGCAAAACGCTCACAAAATCGCTTTTTGTAGCGATTGCGTTCGCGTATTTAAGAATAAATACATTGTATTTATTCTTTTCTGGGTCAAAGAGTTCAGTTCCTGACTTGCGTCAAGGAGTGAACTACAAAACCGTTCGGAAAAAACGCTTAGAAAACCGCTAAGCACAAAAATTAATCACCCACCCAAGTGTCGGGAATCAGAAAAAAAAAGACGCCTCAGAAACAGCCCAACGTGGACACACGAACAGAACGCAATGTGAACAAGGCCTAAGACAGAGAGGAGACAAGGTTGCATAGCTGTGCTGCTCCTTCATCTGTAATGAGAGACCCAGGGCACTTGACATAAGTTTTGAAGACACAGATTTATGCTGCGAAGGAAGAAGAAGACCTACCGGGTGTGCTGCTTATCATCATGTCGGGTTTGTCCCGTACTTCTGTAATTGCACTTTCTGCAGCCAAGTTCAGGGGACACTCCTCCTTCAAAACCCCATAACTTGGGAACTGAGTATAATATCCACTCGAGACCTGAGGCAACAGAAAGCCGGAACTTTCCGCTTTCAAAAAATGGTCAGATCTTCCAGGGAGAGCAAACAGAACTTGAACAAAAAATCTGCCAAACTATTCAGATGGGATAATACGTTAGTACCCAAAAATGGAGGAATTGGTTTCAAAAATCCGTAAAATGCTAAATCGCTAACATGAACAATCACAGAAAAAAATCACAGCCAAAAATGCACCCTATGAAAATACCTGTGAAAATCATGAGTGATGCAAGGTAAATATGTAAGTATATATGATAGATAGATAGATAGATAGATAGATAGATAGATAGATAGATAGATAGATAGATAGTAATACTAGTTAGATAGGGCTGTTTCAAAAACAGGCGCTGGATTAACAGCCAGCATCTACCTGCGTGTGGCAACAGCCGCGTACTCGCCTGCGCAGTCGGCAGTAAGATGACTCATTTTATTACAAAAAAAAAAACGATGTTATTAAGGTAGTGGTGGTAAGAAAGAAGTTGCTTTGGTATTAAAATCTATAGAATAAATGCAGATATGATATTTGCTAACATGCTTGACTGGCATAATTAACAACAAGATATATAGAAGCAATGTTTACGTGTACACACAGAACTTCATCAGTTTTTGTTGTGTGCTTCTTGATTTCCACAAATCCAAGTACAGTAATATCATCCTCCTGCTCTCTGCTATTGGCTGTGTGACCTTGTCCATGCATCACCTCCCACCCTCTGTCTGATAGGCTCCATTTCTGTCTCTGCGGTTAGCATGGTAACTGCTGGCTTCCAGCTGCACACCTCCTCCCTCGCTTCATGTGTTGGATGGTTTAGCTGAACAGCTTATTCTTCACTACGCATGCCCACATTGGATGCTGGGAATAAACAGCTCAGAAGTCAGCAGCAGCAGCGCTTCATCCCAGGCTGCTCTCCACAGCAGAGAAAGCTGTCAAGCCTTTCAGCACCACAGAAGCTGGACAGCTCCCAGCACCATCATCCTGTGGAAAGCAATCAGGATTACTGGAGGATAAAGTGCACACAGCAACGATCAGGACAGCCACCGTGGGCTCCTTACACAGCCTTCCCAGTTTCTCATCATATAAGTCCTTGATTTGGGATCTGCCTTAGGATAACATGGAGAGACGCCATTGCCTGGAAGAGCATGCTGGTGGCAGCCAAATGGAGGAACCCAGGTAGAAAACAGCAGCTTACTTAAAATCCTGCATGGTTATCTGCAAGATCCAATCCTTGTTATGTGTTACCATATCTGTCCTCCCCATTTATTTCCTGCATTTGCTGGAATTGTCTATCCTTCATCAGTCCTCTGTGCTCCTTCAGGAGTCAATAAACACTGTATTTCATCATTGTCACTTTCTGGTCTCCTTGTTCCTGTCATGTTCATGTACTCATGTCACAAACTCTCTGCATTTTACCATGCAAATGATGTGTGTCATGTATATTTACCCTATATGTTCCCATCTTGTGTATTAAGCAAACACTAAACTGGTATTGATTGCTTATCTGTTTCTTTACATTTTGTGCTCTGTGTCATGCTGTGATATGATATGGAATATTATACCAGTAAACTCAAAAGAATCGTACACCACAACCGCTGCAGAGCCTCCACCAATCAAAGCCGGTGCACACGCCATCATCGCCCAAAGTCTACGTGCGCCAGCCGTTCAAAGCCTGCACATGCCACCGCTGCCCAAAGCTTGCGTATGCCCACTGCAGAGCCCCCTCTGCCCAAAGCCTGGGCACGTGCCACCAGCGCCCAAAGTGTGCGTTTTTTGTTTATGCGCACTGGTGCGTTTCTGGGTCAGTGAATACTTATATTTTTTTATTAGTATATAGTATGATTTCATGGAAGTAATATAACTCATGTTTTATAACTGATCCACTATGGCTTCTAACTGTGTGTGTAAATCGGTGTAATTAGCATAATACAAACATTAAATTCATAATACTTATTAGCCATACACAAGCTGACCTCCACCCTTTACAAAAAAACAAAAACTGACATATGTTTGATAAAAAACACAATCTATATAGATGGAGGCACAGCCCTCCCAAATTAATGTATTTTTTTTTCTTGACAAATACAACATTTTAATACTATGCAGAGAAAGGATTGCTTGACTGGCTTATGTGAGAGTCCCTTGGATCAGTTCATTTCGGCGTGCAGCTCTGAGAGCCGAGCGCCAAAACTGGGCGCCGTCATAGCAGAAATGCTGTGATGCGCGCCCCGTGTAGTGGTAATTCAGGTCTCTGGCGGCTGCCAGACCCCGAATTACATCTCCATCTGAGTTGCGACAACTCGGAGGGGGAATAGTATTTAATGCCGCCTCGGAGTTTAGCGGCAGTGGGGAAAGCCGTCATTCGGCTCTCCCCGCACCAAACTGAGCGGCGCCGAAATAATATGTACCCAGAGTCCCTATATGGCTATTATTGAGAGATTACATATTATTATTATTATTATTATTATTATTTAGTATTTATATAGTGCCAACATCTTCCACATTGCTGTACAGAGTATATTGTCTTGTCACTAACTGTCCTTTAGAGGGGCTCACAATTGAATACCTACCTTAGTCAAATGTCTATGTATATATTATGTAGTGTGTGTATCATAGTCTAGGGCCAATTTAGGGGGAAGCCAATTCGAACCGTGGACCCAGCACTGCAACGTCAGAGTGCTAATTACTAAGCCACCACGCTGCCCCACGGTATATATTACTTAGCAGTTACAGCTATGCTAATTATTTTTTTTAGTAAATCATTGTGCAGTGATGCATGTGACACCACTATTTCCTGTTTCCTGTGTCACCTACATGCTTGGGGGGATATTGAAGCAGTATCAAGCACCACAGATGACCAGGGAGATGTAAATATTTGTGATGTGCATGCAAATACATACAAATATACAGTATATATATCTAAAAGGCAGTTGTAATACACACGGAGTGGACGCAGTGCTGCACACGCTTTTTAAAATGGTGTAATGAGAGGGGTACACTTATTCCCGCAGGAGAGCGCGCGTGTGCATGTGTGGCGGGGGGCATGGGCCCAACGGAATCTATATATATTCCGGAGATTACTGGTACAACAGAAAACAGAGCCAAACCAATTTAGAAGCTATAGAGTTGGTATGGCTCAGTTCAAAACTGCATGCTACTTGCATGCAAACCCAAAACATTTGTATCTCATTGATCATTTCTATCAAGCAACATCATACTGCTCACATGGTGTCCAGGGAATTCACAGAAGACAAAGGAAGCTGTGAAACTGTGGTTAGACACAATTGGCTGAAATACATACAAATCAGTTCACAGGTACAATAGTTTAATAACCTCCGTACTACAGTTTGCAAATATAAAATATATATTAAGCCTTCTCTAATACCTCAATTTTATGCCAGAAGACGCAGTCATGTGGCTCCTTCTTGCTACTCCTTGCCTACTCTAGTTGGCGGTTAGAGAGAGGGACTATTAGTCCACAGTGCTAGAATGGAGCATTATAGCTGTCGTTTTTTCATATTTTCTGCAAGGACATACTAGTTGTGCGGAAGTTATTTATTGTTATATAGTATGCAGCAGTGGTAACTTATGGGGGAGCTTTAATCTAAGCAGGTAATTTTACAGGCAGTGCATGTTTGGTAGATAGGGCGTTGCCATAAGCCCTAATACAATTAGCGGCTATGGCGTTGCCTAAACAGCAATTTGGACACCCAAGGCGGGGATTACAGCTATGCATAGCGGCGGTACTATGGCACTGGGTGAATTGCCGCTATGGACAGTGGTGCTACAGTTCAGATTGCAGCTACAGTGGAGGTGCTTTGACTCTATAGTTAGGTGTAGGTAAGGGGGAGGTTAGTTTTAGGTGTAGGTAGAGGGAAGGTTAATGGTAGGTATATGTAGGGGGGAGGTTAGAGTGGGAATAGGAAAAGATAAGGCAACAGAAGAATATCAGTAAAATTGCAGATATGCTACTAATGAGAACAGGAGATAATATCGTCAAATTTACCAATACTACATTCTAATATTCTACTGTTGGGTACACCTCACACCTCTTAATTCCTACCAAGTGTCAAATATAGCTATAGAATTTCTTCAGTAAACATACATACTTTCCACATTATCTTTGTTTAATATCGGCTTCATATTAGAGTAGAGGTACCCATAGACATGAGATAACAGCTCCTACAATCTCTGATCTATCTGTGTAGTTAACTATTTAAAGTCTTGAACACATGCTCGGCACTTGGAGCTGCCTCTGCTGAGAATCTAGCATGCACACAGCAGCCCCCTAACCTCCCCAACTCATCAACAGCAGATCTAAACTGGCAGGTAGTCTTGTCCGAGACCATTGTTCTTCTCCTCACCTCTCCTGCTCCATCATGCACTATGCTGTTTTCTGTCTTCCCACTCTGTGGCAACAGATCATGTTGGAAAGCCTCTAGGCTAGTGACACGTTTGTACAGAGCTCGGCCCTGAACTGCCCGCCGAGGTATTGAGCCCGATTCCTGCGGGGGACAGTATACGTACGTGGGCGTGAGGCTTTCGGCTGGACCTTGGAAGGAATGATCTTTTGGACAGGACAGAAACTCTGTCGTTATCATTCCATACATAATTCTAGATCGAGCCAAGCTTTCATGATTGGTTGGGTCAGCAGACAATATTGATTAAAGTGTTAGTTTAAGTGTTTTTAAATAAGGCTCTGATCAATAATGCAATATATTACTGTTTTTATCTATGTTTTTAAATGTTGGCAAAACCCTGGCATGTGAATCACACAACTTACACAAACAAATGAGTCATTCGCTACCTATATAAATCAATACTTTGTACTTAGCGCGTGCCAGAGTTTAAATAAAACACATGATGATCCTCAGTGCAAGCTACAGTATTAGTCTATACCAAGAGAGAACAAAGGAACACTTTAGAACCAGATAATTCAATCATAGATCAAAACGTAGCTAGGCCTGGTACACACTAGAGTGATTTTGGCCATGTTTTTGAAGCTCCAACAATCTCCGGCGCTTTCAAAAACTATTTGCTAGTGTAAGTCTATGGTGTTGAGCACACTAGAGTGCTTGCGATTTTGGAAAGCATTTGGGCTCCAACACAGTATATGAGGTAGATTAATCGCAGTAAAACGCAGCTCAAATCGCTAAAAAAAAATGCTGACACAAAGTGCTAGCAATTGTTATTGTGCTTTGCTATTTATTGTGTGTCCCAGGCCAGACAGTAGTTAGTTTACTATAAGTACAGGTCAGCGTAACAGCTCACACTGTATACGCTGAAGGTCACATTTATAAATTGGGCTAAATTCGGTTAGGCTTGGAACCCACTAGCAGTGTTTTTCTAAGCCTTTTTTTTTCTAAGACTTTTTTTAAGCACTTGTTATTTGAAAAGCTCTTGCTAATGTAAAGTCCCATTCACACTGGGGCATTTTTTGCTGGCGATTCGCACTTTGCTCATCGCCGTCAATCAACAAAGCGCTGCTGCACGAGTAGTCCTATGGGATTAATCTCACTGCATCGATTGTGGCTCATTTGCAATTACCGCCTTTTGCAAACTCACTGCATGCAGCATTTTCCCGGGCAATTGCGGCACAATTCTCATTCACTTGAATGAGAACTGCAAAACGCAATTGCCGAAAAATCGCTGAAAAATCGCAGAAAAAAGTAAAAGCAAAAAAATTGATCTTTTTAAATTCCAAACTATTCCTGCGGAGTGCAGATTTCTGAGGGAACATTGCTGCATGGACACTTCTTCTTCTGCTGCTACCCAGAAGGTTGCTGTTGCTGTAATCGGGCAGCCCTGCTGTGTGATACAAAAAGCTCTTGCCCTGCTGGCTGCAACATGAAATACAACTTAGTCTGTCTGTCTGCATTATGGACATCTAAGATGATATGAAGCCTGACTGGAGACATATCACCTGTACAGACCAAACTCCACAGCATGAGGTTGATTGCTTTTAGAAAAAAACTGAGTGCCAGACATCCAGAGCTGCATGTTTACATCAACTAAAATGGGCAAAGAGACGGGTGGGTGGCAGTAATGGTGAGAAATCATGACTTCACATTAGTATAGGCATCTCTCTCAGCAATGGCTGCACATAAATCGATAGGATAAATGAGTGACTGATTTGCTGCTGAAGAATGACTGCACTTCAGCACAGCAGCCCTTATGCTTTTGACTTTTTCTCTTTTTTGACTTTTGACTTTTTAAGTTTTCTTATAGGACATAATGTTTCATCCTCTGTTTAAAATCATTTTCAGCATTCTGACCTTGAAAAAGTACCAAAAAAGAAGGTGAAAAGTACTGTCAAAATTATTCTGAGTAACTTTCATGCTTTCTGGTGGCTTTTTTATTTTATTGATAAGGTGTAATATAACCTATTAGAAAACTTAGGAGAAAAAGTGAATTGAATTAGGGCCAATGGCCCTTATGCAATTCACTTTTTCTCCTGAGTTTTCTCCTAGGTGATATTTTCACACCTTGTCATAAAATTCCTTTTAAGCCACTTCCAGGCAAAAAAAATACTTAAAATAAATGTATTGGTACTTTTTCATAAACTTTTGGGTACCTTTTCAATTGTAAAATGCTGAAAAGTTAGTTTAAGCTGCTTTCACAGTAAGACGTTACAGGCGCACGTTAGTGCATCCCATGGCCGGCCTTTGACCTGAGCGACCAGAGCGGTCGCTCAGGGCGCCGGCTTCCAGGGGGCGCACGTGTTGTGCATTCAACTGGCTCTGGCTGGCTGCGGGCTCCGGGTTCGTCTGTGGCTGCTGCGAGAGGTAGCTCCGCCCCCTGGTGCCGCTGGGGTGATGGGGGGGGCGAAGACTCCATGAACCTGTTGCTGCCTCGTTGAGTCTGTGTGAGCCATGTGTACCAGTAGCACTGCCCCTCGCTCACAGGCGATGTCTGTGCTGCGCACTAATCAAAGAGAGACCTGCTTGTCACTCCTGAGTCCTGACTCCTGCCCATCTTCTGTCCCCAGCTACAAGCAGAAAAGTAAGATTCCCCAACTGCCTCTTGGTTGGGGAAGGGGGTACCTATATCCACTAAAGGGGGATCTGCTTGTATACTATAAACTATTTATCTCCCTAGCTACAGTATATACACTAAAAGGGGGCTCTGTTTATATATACTAAAGGAGGGGACCTACCTATATACACTAAAGGGGGGGATCTGCCTATATACACCAAAAAGGATCTGCCTATATCCACTAAAGGGGGGGGGGGGATCTGCCTACATACACTAAAGGGGAGGGGGGGGAATCTGCCTACATACACTAAAGGGGAGGGGGGGGAATCTGCCTATATACACTAAAAGTTGTGTGGGAGGGTAGGGGGGAATCTGTTTATATGCACTAAAAGGGGATCTGACTATATACAGTAAAAGGGGATATGCCTATATACAGTAAAAGGGGATATGCCTATATACACTAAAGGGGGGATGTGCCTATATACACCAAAGGAAGGTATCTGCCTATGTACACTAAAGTGGATCTTGCACATGGGCGTGTGGGTGGGTGCGTGCGTGCGAAGAGGATGAATGAGGGGGCACTAAAATCTGGTTACACTCAGGGCGCTGTGAAACTTAAGGCCGGCCCTGGTGCATCCTGTAACGCAGCCCAATGCACAGTAATGTAAAATCAATGGGCTGTTCACAGTGCCCACGTTGCGTTACAGGGTAACGCTGCATGTTCTGGGAAAGTGCAGCATGCAGTACGTCATATGCGGCTTTAGCCACGTTAGACTATGTGCACATGCTCAGTAATGTTGTTTTTTTTTATAGATATGCTGCCCGAGAGGAGGTGGGGAGAGTCCGCTAATGTAGCCAGGCACATGGCTACTTAATATTCACTGCACTTGCAGGGTTGTCTTCCTGGAGCAGCCACTGATTGGCTGGCGGTCCCACGTGATGCGGAGTGGAACACTCCGCATCACGTGGTCCCGCCAGCCAATCTGCGCCCCGGAGACCACATGATTGGAACGATCACGTGGTCTCCGCAGTCTGTACTGCACAGTGCACACAAAGAGCTGCATAACGCGGCTCACTCTGGCGTCCTCCTCCAACACCATCAGGCGTTTCATTAGGGGCACGTTATGCGACCATAACGTCCCCTAAAATGCAATGTCCTGGTGAGAAAGAGGCCTTAAAGTGAAGGTGAAAATTATTTCCTAGGCGATAACTCGAGTGAAAAAGTTAATTGCATATGGGCCACTGTGTCTTAACTGTGTTTTTTTTCCTTGTAAGGGAGAGTCTTATGCTGGGAATACACAGCTCAATTTTGAGCCATTAAGATGGCTCGTTACATAATTTCCGACATGTCCGATCTCCCACCCGATTGTTTCAACACTCGATTCCGGATTGAAGTGAATGGAAAAAGATAAGAAAAATGAGCGGAAGATAAGAGAATTGACTGCAGAATCGAGCGGCGAATCGATCAAGAGGGAGAATCGAGCTGTGTATGCCCAGCATTAGAGTGTTGCAAAACTTTAAACTGTTGCAAAAGGCTCCTGGGCCCATATGCAATTGACTTTTTCTCGCGTTTTCTCCTAGGTGATATTTGTAAACGTATTATTAAATTGCCTTTTAAGCCACCAGCAAGCAAGAAAAAGCTCTAATAGTGTTGATAATACTTTTTCACCTACTTTTTGGTACTTTTTCAATTGCAAAGTAAAGAAAAGTTATTTTAAATAGAAGATAAAAAAATGATCTCCTAGGAGAAAACTCAGGAGAAAAAGTGAATTGCATATGGCCCCTGGTGACCCATCAATCCCTAGGCACCTGTCAAGCTACCAGTTGAAAGAGCATAATATAGGGTTTTGAACAACAGATGTTACAACGCATTTATGTTATGACATTGCATGACAAAAATATTCTTCAAAAGCTTTGTGCATATTGATTTATTAACAAATAATGTTGTTGTGCACAGCTCTGCACAGCATCCATTATGCCGATAAGAAAACAAGCAATGGTGCTGCATGAAGTCTTTAGCGCCAGTGCCTAATGCACACAGTGCTGGATCAACTTGCTTTGTCTGGATGAATAAGTGGCCACAGACATTGACGTAGCTAAGGAGCTTTGGGCCTTGGTGCAACATTGGGACCCCCTCCAAGCACTCTATAATTAACAATTGATATGGTGCACCAAAACCTGCCAAGGACTGCCACAGTATTAGAGGGGCAAGCAGGGGATAGGGGAAAGTTTGTTAATGATCAGGCTTTTTTTACCACTTAAAGGATACATCCGAGGAAAAAAACAACCAGATCTACTTACCTGGGACTTCCTCCAGCCCCTGGCAGCCTATGTGTGCCTCGCCGCAGCTCTGGTGTCCCGGGATCCCCCCTGTTGCAGATGCCAACCTTGCCAGGTCAGCATCTACTGTGCCTGTGTGACCACAGGGCCGCACCACTTGCAATAGTGCTCACGTGGCCTGGAGCGTTCTACGCAGGTGCAGACATACTGCGCCTGCGCCGAATGCTCCAGGCCATGTGAGTGCAAGCAGCGCGGCCTTGCGGTCGTGCAGGCACAGTAGATGGCGACCTGGCGAGGGGATCCCGGGACAGCAGAGCTGTGGCGAGGCACACATAGGCTGCCATGGGGCGGAGGAGGTCCCAGGTAAGTAGATATGGTTTTGTTTTTTTTCCTCAGATTTATCCTTTATGCAGAGAAATTGACATTTTCTGTCCATTCCCCACTCCACAATGAACAAGCTATTTTATAAATAGGAGCTGTTCACACTTGTCACGCTGCAACAGATCTGTGGTATCCGATGCAGTAAGTGGACTGCACTTCTGTGCAGTCCACGATAATCCTGGGCAGGCGGATGTGTTCCCCCATATAACATACGGGGGATCGCATCTGTCCAGGGCTACAGCCAGACCACGGCGGACCATCGGTTACCGCTGGCTGCACATGGTCTGGCACAAATGGGAACACAGCCTTACTACTATTCAAAGCATCTATAGAAGTCATCATTACCAGCAGAAGACCACTTTGGAGCCAATACTGCCATTGAGGGAGGGCCCCTTCTGGCCCAAGGCCTCCGGTACAGTCGCAACCTCTGCAGCCCCATCACTACAACTCTTGCCACAGATCACATGCTGCATGTGATCTGTGACAAGAGTTGTAGTGATGGGGCTGCAGAGGTTGTGACTGTACCGGGGTCCTTACTGACGTAGGTATGTCCACACAACAATCTTCATGTAAAAGTAAACTTTTTTTTTGCTTTCCAAAGCAGCAGATCTATGAATAACTTATGTGTATGGAAGCAGTTCCTGTAATGCATTCCTCTAATAGGCCCTCTAATGGCTTAACCTGATTAATTCAAGCTTATTAGGACCCAGTCATTATTACTGTAACAGACTGTGTATGGTATAAATGATGATTCAAGAGTTCCATGTCTGTTAATTCATCTTACAGCTGGCTCATTGGTGGAGTTCTTTGATGCCATATGCATGTCTATTCATGAAGATCAGAGTCTCTGTATAATAAAACCCAGCTGCTTCATTATAAACTAGTGTCCTCTTTCATATAACAATAGGAAAGCATCTTTTGAGGAGAGATGCTTTATATAGTTGAGTAAATGGAATGATTAATATCCAAGTAGCATTACAGCAGACATTGTGAGGGCCAAGCAGTCATGACTGTAAAATAATGACCTGCTTTATGGGTCTGGACTGTGTGATCAGTCTATTTTAGTTCAAACAGGGGGGCACTTAGTTTATAGCTATACATACTGGGAGGGGGGGGGGGAGTTATAATAACTGTATTTCTATTTCATTCCTGTAAAGATCAGATGATACTTGTATGTTCGGTTGCTATTTAGTCGTGTCTGACTCTTTGTGACCCCATGGACCACAGCATGCCAGGCCCCTCCATCCTCTACTGCAGTGGTTACTAACCTTTTTGAAGTCGTGACAAATCAGGCCAAATGCTCAGATGTCTGTGACATATCCCCCTGCCCCCCCCCCCCCCTCACGATTTGGAGTGTTCGCACAGAACCAACAATTTGCACTGAGCCAACAAATTGCACTGGCCCCCCCTCAAGGTAACCCTGAATATAGGTAGCCATGCATAGATGCCCCCAGTATAGGAAGTCAGATGTAGTTACCCTCAGAATAGGTATGTAGGTGCCCTCAATATAGGTATGTAAATGCCTGCAGTATAGGAATGTAGGTGACCACAGTATACGGTGCCCGCAGTATAGGTATGTAGGTGCCCGCAGTGTAGGTATGCAGATGCCCTCAGTATAGTTATGTAGATGCCCTCAGTATAGTTATGTAGATGCCCTCAGTATAGATATGTAGATGCCCTCAGTATAGGTATGTAGGTGCCCTCACTATATAACATACAGAGGGGCTGCAGCACACAACAGGAAAACAGTGACAGGGGCTCTTGGTTACGCTTTAACGCGCTTAAGCTCACCAACTGCGCCAAAGTGTCCCCGATCTGGTGAGTCCTACTCTAACCATGCTAGTTTTTATCAGCAGTCTAGTGGGAACTAATCCAAAAACCCAAGAGTCAACTAAATGGGAGAAAAAGAAATTAAAAACACCTCACCTTTTCACTAGCTTCCAAATGAACTCTCTGAACCAGTTCAATGCACTCATTTATATGCTTAACTGTGCTAGAGGTGGGCGTGGTTATGCAATCTCACAGGGGGGAAATTATAATCAAATATCAAGGGGTGAGCAGCACAAACCAACTTTAATGCAATTTTTTTTTTGCAAAGCATGCATGCAGCAGTGGAGACCTCAATCCCCACAAGAAATATATATAACATACAGAGGGGCTGCAGCACACAACAGGAAAACAGTGCCAGGGGCTCTTGGTGCCCTCAGTATAGGTATGTAGGTGCCCACAGTACAGGTATGTAGTTGCCCGCAGTATAGGTATGTAGGTGCCTGCAGTATAGGTATGTAGGGTGCCATAGGTAGCCAAGCATAGGCATCCCCAGTTTAGGAAGTCAGATGTAGGTAGCAAGGCATAGGTGCCCCCCCCCCCAAGTAGCAGGAGCATGCGGTGGCCGCGGCTCACTCACCCAGCTCCGTTGATTCCAGCGATGACGTCTCTTCAGCACCCTGCTCTGTCTCCGCTCCATGTATAATTAGAGCAGGGCTACAACAAAATGGCTGGCCAACTTACGCATTTGTTGACATCGACGGCCATTTTCTTGTAGCCCTGCTTTATTTACATGGAGCAGAAGCACAGAGTAGTGAAGGGAGAGAGCGAGGTGGCGACACATACCCGAGGCTGCCGCGACACATGAATGTGTTGTGGCACACGGGTTAGGAAACGCTGCTCTACTGCCTCTTAAGCTGGTCCAACCTCATGTTTGTTGCTTCCATGATACTATATAGTTATCTCATCCTCTGCCGACCCCTCCATTGTTTGCATACGGTATTGTACGGTGAGTTGGGCGTCGGGAGAGCTGAATGACGGTTCTCTCTGCTGCCGCAAAACTCCCTGGTGGAGTTAAATACTATTCCCCCTCCGAGTCGTCACAACTCGGAGGGATATGTAATTCAGGGTCTGACAACGGCCGGAGCCCCGAATTATATTTACATGCCCCTGCGCAGTATAACATTGCTGCTATGGGGCATCTGCTTTTGCTGCCCGGCGGTGAATTCCGTGCACCGGAACCACCTGCTTAGCTTCTTTTGCCCTCCATCTTTCCCAGCATCAGGGTCTTCTCCAATGAGTCCCAGCTTCTCATTTGTGTCCAAAGTAATTCAGCTTCATCTTCAGCATTGCTCCTTCCAATGAACATTATCAGGGTTAATTTATGTATCTTGTTAGTTAAAATGAACCCCCAGACTAAAAATCTACTCAGCAGAACTGAAAAGGCTTGGTGTTCCTTTAACAGTTTCACAGCATCAGAACTTTGTTTTTCTTACCAACGCATCATTTTTAGCTGCATTTTTAGCTAAGCTCCACCTATCAAAGAAAACTGCCAGGCGTTTTTTCCCTGATGCTGTGCAAAGCATGATGGGATTTCCTATGCTGTTATTCATGTTGCCTAGCAACTGGGAAGGGTGATCAGCACACAGGACAGTTGGGAACTGTGTCTCATGCTCCCTGTCACCTCCTTTCAACCAAAAAGATGGCTGCCATCATAAAATCAAACATTTGCCTGTTCTTTTAAAACAGGGTGGGTAAGAGATTATATTACCTATCTATTTTAATTAACATAACTAATGTAACTTAATGACAGTATGCACTAGCGTCGTGAGGGGGGTGCGGGGGGTGGACCCGCACCAGGTGGGGTGAGATAGTGGCAGGGCAGGGGTGATGTGGGGTTGAGGCTGAGCGCTGTTGGGAGGGGGGAGTTAGCCACGTGGAGGGCAGCCCGACCTCTCCCTTCCTCTCCCCGGGCTGCCCTCCGTGCTCCCCCCTCCGACTGCAGAGTTAGCCAGGGAAGCGCTAAACTGCCAGCAACTCACCTGCCAGGTTCCAAGCGCCGCTCAGTCGTCGCTGGTCTTCTCCTCGGCATATACGCTGATACACACACTGCTTCCTGTTTAACAGGAAGCAGTGTGTGTATCAGCGTCTATGCCAAGGAGAAGACCAGTGGCGACTGAGCGGCGCTTGGAACCTGGCAGGTGAGTTGCTGGCAGTTTAGCGCTTCCCTGGCTAACTGCAGTCGGAGGGGGAAGCACGGAGGGCAGTCATGGGAGAGGAAGGGAGCGGTCGGGCTGCCCTCCCCGCGGCTAACTCCCCCCTCCATTATGGGGGGGCACCTACCTAATCTAACCTATACTGGGGGGCACCTACCTAATCTAAACTATACTGGGGGGCATCTACCTAATCTAAACTATACTGGGGGCAGCTACCTATCTAACCTATACTGGGGGGCAGCTACCTAATCTAATCTATACTGGGGGGCAGCTACCTAATCTAACCTATACTGGGGGGCAGCTACCTATCTAACCTATACTGGGGGGCAGCTACCTAATCTAACCTATACTGGGGGGCACCTACCTAATCTAACCTATACTGGGGGGCACCTACCTATCTAACCTATACTGGTGGGCAGCTACCTATCTAACCTATACTGGGGGGCACCTACCTAATCTAACCTATACTGGTGGGCAGCTACCTATCTAACCTATACTGGGGGGCAGCTACCTATCTAACCTATACTGTGGGGCACCTACCTAATCTAACCTATACTGGGGGGCAGCTACCTATGTAACCTATACTGTGGGGTAGCTACCTACCTAACCTATACTGGGGGGCACCTACCTAATCTGACCTATACTGGGGGGCACCTACCTATCTAACCTATACTGGTGGGCAGCTCAGGGCCGGGACAAGGTCCACCACCAACAGAGGCTGGGCTGCCCAAGTGCGCCCCCCCCCCATTTAATGTAACAATAAATAATGCACAAATACAGTATTTTTCCGCCAGTCGGTGGCTCCTGCACATGTGCATTAGCAATTTTTAGAAATGGCAGATATGGCAAACGCCCCCGGGAGTGCGTTGAGGAGGCCCACTGCTGGCCAGGGAGTCTTGGACCGGCGTCGCGGGCACAGCACAGGAGGTCTCCAGGGGGCTGCAAGAAGCCCCAGGTAAGTTCAGCTCAAATTTCCTTTAAAGTAGTTATCAGGCAAATATTACATGAAAAGCTTTACTCACCTGGGGCTTTCTCCAACCCCTAGCAGCCGACTGTCCCAAGCTGTCACCTCCACTCCCCGCCGCTGTCTCCATGCTCGGAGCGGAAGGTGCAAACTGCCACTGTCAATCAAGCCCACGTTGTATGCGGCTTACTGTAAGCCGCATACAACGTGGGCTTGATTAACAGCGGCGGTTCACGCATGCGCAGTGCGGATGACCTCGGGGTCGGCTTCCGCACCAAGCACAGAGACCGGGAGAGCGGAGGTGACAGTGTAGAACAGTCGGCTGCTGGGGGCTGGAAAAAGCCCCAGGTGAGTAAAGCTTTTTTTTAAATATTTGCCTGATAACTACTTTAAGGCATGCAGCATAATTCTGGCCACATGTGTTTATAGGTGTAGAATGAATGATATACTATATCCACAAACTCATTCTGCACCTATATACACAGGTGACAGACACTATGCTGCTTGCTTGCAGGCAGATCTCTTAGCAATAGCAAACAACTAGGCAGTCAGTCAGGATACCATTCTATTCCTCACTCAGACTCAGTCACTCACTATCTATCATCTATGTTACACACTGAAGCTGACTCACTGTCTCTTCATTCACAGCACTGACTAACTAACTTACCTTATTATTATGGCTGCGGCAGGTGCAGTCCATTCCCCATTACGCAGCAGCAGCAGCCAGAAGCCAGCCCAGCCAGAGAAGAGAAGACGCCTGCGAGGGACGTTACTGACGTCCCTGTCACGTGACCGTCGTCATGATGACTGAGGAAAGGGGGCGGACGCGGACTCAGCAAGCAGAAACCGTCCGTGACTGACCACATCAATCAAGTGAAGGGGAGGGCCACCACGGGCAGGACTCACGCGAGAGCCACTAAGCGTCAGCTACAGTGAGCATGGATTGGGCTAACGAGTGAGCTGCACGCTGGCTACAACATCGGCTCTTGAGAGCGGGGGGCGGTGCAGGCAGCGTTGTGGCCATGGCAACTGTACATTCTCTCAGAGAGAGAGAGTGTACACAGAGACATTCTCGCCGCTGACACCCGCGGCCGGTACATTGCAGGGCGGGCAGGCACGGATCCGATCATCTGAAGTGTCCTCATGATTTATTTGATTGACAGGCGCCCAGAGGCCGTAGCCTCGCCAGCCTATGTGTCGGCCCGGCTCTGGGGCAGCTATCTATCTAACCTATACTGGGGGGCACCTACCTATCCAACCTATACTGGTGGGCAGCTACCCATCTAACCTATACTGGGGGGCAGCTACCTATCTAACCTATACTGGGGGGCACCTACCTAATCTAACCTATACTGGGGGGAAGCTACCTATCTAACCTATACTGAGGGGTACCTACCTAATCTAACCTATACTGGGGGGCAGCTACCTATCTAACCTATACTTGGGGGGCAGCTACCTATCTAACCTATACTGGGGGGCACCTACCTAATCTAACCTATACTGGGGGCACCTACTTATCTAACCTGTATTGGGGGCACCTACCTACCTAGCTAGCCTATACTGGTGGCAACTATACTGGCTACCTATATTGGAGGCACCTACCTAACTAACCTATATTGGGGGCATCTACCTCTCTAACCTGTGCGGGAGGCAACTATTCTGGCTACCTATATTAGCCCACTGCCTTACTGATACAGTTGCATTACAGTTAGCCCCGCCCATTTTTTGCCACGGCGCACTTCTCTTTTTTTTTGGGGGGGGGGGGGGGGTGTCAGTAAATTATCCGCACCGGGTGTGAAATACCCTAGCTACACCACTGACAGTATGTTTGTTTAGGCTGGAGTTCCTCTTTAAAGAACTGTTACCTTAACAACTACCGTTCACACAAAAAAAGGAAAATGTTTACGCAGTTTGTAATAATGCATCTGTTTCTTAACCACTTTGCATCCAGACATTGTTTACCACTTATAGACCAGAGCAGGTTTAACATTTTAGCTATGTCCCTATTTAATGAGCAATAATGTTATCCCTACTTATGACACCTACGTGAAATATATATTGTTTTTTCAAGACTAACTAAGCTTTCATTGAATGGCATTTTTCCCCTCAATGTTGTTTTCTATGCATTTTAATAGGAAACCTAGGAAAAAAATAGAAAAAACACATTATTTCTCTGTTTTACCAACTCCAGTTTAGACATAAAAAGTGCTGTTGTAGATAAAAAAACACAAATTTTGTTTGGCTATTTCTACTGTTTATTATAAAACTTAGATTATGTTCCTGTCACAATTTATGGTGAAAATATTTGATTCTGAAATAATGCTATGGTGTGTATTATTCACTATGAACTGAGAAAATAAAAGTATTTTTAATGGTAAAAATCAATCTTATTGGCTCAGGGAATATATATTCCCTTTCACCCATTAGTGCTGCAGCATATAGTGCCAGAGGTTTTTGCACAGGAGCAAGCACGATCCTGCACAGCTGTGCTTCATCTACACGACTTATATCTATGTCCTTGTGGCTAAGGGCTCTTTCACATTAGGGCAGATTTTCTGCGTTTCAACGCAATGGGTAAAGCTTGCATTACCTAAGGTAAAATGAAAGTCCATAGACTTTCATTTTAGCTTTCACATATAACGCAGCCTTTTTGTGCGTTGCGTTACACTCCACCCAGGCGCAGTTTTTCGGCCGACGCTAGCTTTATGCGTTACAATGTTAGTCAATGTAAAACGCACACTATGCGCGTTTTTAATCCGTTAACGCAGGCAATCAGTCCCAGAATGCAACAGAGGAACAATGTAGAAAGTTGAAAACTAAAAGAAAAGAAAATGACCTGCGTTTTCCTATGTGCTGTAACGCATTGAAAACGGATTAAAAGCGTACACTCACTGCAGTGCAACGCATATCAAAACGCATTAAAATGCATACAACAAAACGTATGCTTTTCCAACGCAAGCTCTGATGTGAAAGAGCCCTTAGATGAAGTCACAGAGGACATAGATACACTGTAGAGGTGGAAAAGGTGGTTTAAGGGGAACTGTAGTGAAAATAACGTAATGAATAAAATTGCTTCTTTTTTTACAATATTTATGCGCTTGATGGTATAATCTTCTAAGAAAAAGCAGTGCTAATACTGCAATAAGAACACTGATTACCACTGGAACCAAAAGTGGGAATGTGCAAGCTAATTCATAAGACTGAGCTATAAAGAGCAGAGACCAATAATCTTATGGGCAAGTTTGCCAGTGTCTAAAATGGTGTGAGCATGTGAATGCAGAAAGCCGTCCAGGATTGGTTGATGGCGCTTTCAAATACAGACGTTCCCTAGTGTTAAGCCACAAGCTGACGAAACCCTGTGATAGGGTGAAATGCGTAGGTAGGCGGAGCTAAGATGGCACAGTGTATGTGACCACTGAAGCCCTTCATGATCCCCACTGGGTGGCTGTATTGAGCAGGTGAGCTATGCAGAGGCGCCGAAACACCAACTGAGCATGTGTTACATGGCCTTGAATACACCAGCTTCTGCCTCCAGTAGAGAAGTGCAGGGAGTTCTCTTCAAAGTGCATAGCTTTCTATGGCCACTCTCTAAGAGCTCCCCCAACATCTCCCTTCCTTGATAGACTATGTTTATAAGAAAGGGACATATTATAATGATGAACATTTGAAGAGAAATATACTGTAAATACTCGAGTATAAGTCTAGAAAATTAGGTCTGATTCACTTCATAAAAGTATAGGGGTCGACTTGTACACGAGTCACAGGCAACACTGTGCACACTGAGTAATGTGTGTTCTAATAGTGACATTCCCATTTGCAGCAATTTACCCTGTGGTAAGTGATACTTTGAGGAAAGGAAATGACAAGAAAACACAGGTCTAAAAGTCCTGGCAACAACTATTAACAAGTAAAGGGGCAGGGGGGAAATACTGGGCTGCATAAAAGGGAGTGAATAATTGCAGCACTTGGGGGCCTGGAGGAGGTATTGGCTGCACTTAAGTGACAGGTGGGGTTAATGGCTGCAATACTGTATCCTGAGCCCCAATTGCAGCCATTTAGGCCCCGTTCACACTTGCGTTCTGGGATGCAAACAGACCGGATCCGGATCTGATCTGGACCGGATCCGGTCCGTTTGCATCAGGCATGAATCAGGCTGCCATCTGGATCCGTGTGGTAAAAATAGTGAAAAAAACGATTAAAATTGTTGGGGTGTGGGAGGTCAGCAGAAGGTGCACCTGTACAATCAGGTCCTCCGCGGTTTAGGGCCTCACCTCCACATCCGACATACTGCCAACAGCTCCAGCACAAAGTCACTGCTGCTCCACTCCAGGAATGCTGGGCCCATGTGTCCCCCTCCGAAATGGCCGCTAGAATATGCATAGGAAGTGGGGTAGAACATCCGGTTTTGATAGCCAATGTGTTCTGTGCTTTCCGTTCCCCATTGGTTTCCATATCCTGATGGTGCAGTCAGGCTCCGGTCCGGGTACGTGGGCCGGATGATCCGAACCCGAAAAATAGCGCATGTTGGAACAGTGTCCAGAGTCCGGATCCGATCCGGCTCCATTCTGTACGGAACGTACGCATGTGAATGTCTGCATAGACTTTGCATTGCTATGTGGAATGTACGTTCCGTTTGTACAGTATACGGTCCGGATCTGATCAGGCGGATCCGGACAGCGAACGCTAATGTGAACCTGGTCTAACTTTGCTGGGTAGACTTATACTTGAGTCAATAAAAAATTCCAGCTTAAGAGGGTTGATTATTGGAGTCGACTTATACACTAGGTCGACTTGTATTAGAGTATATACGGTATAAGCCGTATGGAGACTGTGTTGTCATCAAGCATAGATAGATACGGCCATGTGTGTATGGTATGTCTTGGATAAAAGCATGCTGCTAACAGGTGGTCGACCCCTGATACGTCGAGCTACTAGTGTTTAAAGGATACCACAACTGACATGTGGCATAATGAGATAGACATGGGTATGTATAGTGCCTAGCACACAAATAACTATGCTGTGTTCCTTTTTTTCTTTCTCTGCCTGAAAGAGGTAAATATCAGGTATGTAAGTGGCTGACTCAGTCCTGACTCAGACAGGAAGTGACTACAGTGTGACCTTCACTGATAAGAAATTCCAACTATAAAACACTTTCCTAGCAGAAAATGGCTTCTGAGAGCAAGAAAGAGATAAAAAAAGGGGGAATTTCTTATCAGTGAGCGTCACACTGTAGTCACTTCCTGTCTGAGTCAGGACTGAGTCAGCCACTTACATACCTGATATTTACCTCTTTCAGGCAGAGAAAGAAAAGAAGGAACACAGCATAGTTATTTGTGTGCTAGGCACTGTACATACCCATGTCTATCTCATTATGCCACATGTCAGTTGTGGTATCCTTTAATGGTTTTATAGAGATTGTAGTAATCAATTCAAATTTTTCAATTTCAAATAGTATTATTATTATTTATTGGATTTATATAGCTCCAACAAATTACGCAGCACAGTACAATAAATAAGACTGGCAAGGTTTACTGGTAAGACAGGCAAGGTTTACTGGTAAGACAGGCAAGGTTTACAGGGGTGAATGACAACACAATACAGGTAATAAGCAATAAGATACACAGGCGCATATGCAATTTACTTTTTCCCCTGAGTTATCTCCTAGGAGATAATTTTCATATCCTCTTTAAAATAACTTTGAAGCCATTTAGAATTGAAAAAGTACCTAAAAGTTGGTGAAAAGTACTATCAAAATTATTTTGAGTGTTTTCTTGCTTGCTGGCGGTTTAAAGGGGATTTTATTGACAAGTTTGCAAATATCACCTAGGAGAAGACTCAGGAGAAAAAGTGAATTGCATATGGGCCACAATGTCAGATCATGCAACGGAGTAGTAGTCCCAATCCTACAAGTTCATATTATTCAGTGGGTAGAGTGCATAATCAAGTATAATACACAAGGTGGAAGGCTTACAATCTAGAGGATAGTACTGATTGTGGCCAGCACCATTTTCTTTTTTCTGATTAGTGGATACGATTGAATACATGACTAGCTTCTCCCAATTGCTGAAATAAGAGACCAACACAGCTTGTGTCTAAGGCTGGATTCACAGTAGTGTTTGCAAAAGTCACCATGTCGTAGTTACTACATTTCTATTCAGACGTTTAGCATGGTCATTTCCTTTGGAACCCCCATTACACAACCAAAAGACACAGCAAGGGGTGTCCACTTAATGTGATACTGTTCTAACAACAATGTCCAACGCTGGTGTGAACTCCAACATTGAACCATGAGTTCTCTTTCTCAATGTTGTACCCCCATTGGTCACCTGGCGACCAGAGTGACAGGGAAATACTGTCCTCTTATTCCAGTGTGAACTTAGCTTTAATTGCCTGTATGTCCGACAGATGGGTTGGGACTGGAGAAGTCTAACTTCTCCTCCCAGCAGCCACTGTAGGGATTCTTGCTAATAATTCCATAACATAACTTGTTTATATTGTTATTTTATACAGAAATGCCAGATCTTACACATGACTTCCCTAATTTTCACACGGGGAAGTCAAAATGACGCACTGCTACCGCAGCCTAATGCAACCCTATGGGGAAGTTCATACTGCCCACATTGCGGTACGCTGCGCCGGAAGTCCCTAATCTAACGCTAGCACAGAATTACGTTACCGTGGGTGATCCACTGCAATCTGTGTCAGCCTAAAGACATGCTAGTCTATGGTGATGCAGGTTTTTTTTTTTTTAAAAAGTCAACACAAAACACTAAGCTAAGGAAGCTAGGATTGGGCATATATGCAGACAAGCACTGGGACTGAAACAGCCCTTCCTAAATAGTACTTATAGTACCTAAAATATAACTTTTAATAGGTTTCTTAAAAATGAGAATAGGGCCATACAACCACCACCAAGCATATAGTGTGAGTGGGTGATAGACAAGTAGTTCCAATAAGATGGACTGCCACAAATGCCCTGACAGTATATATCAAAGGATTGTATACATATAAATGGTAAGGATATCAAATTGTAACCCTTTTAGGGGGTCATCCAAATACCATTAGTCATAACAAAACTAGTGATAGTCCATATGAAACAGACACACAAATTGGTCTAATAATCCAATCAAGGTGCTCATATCCAAGGTAATGGAAATGTATATGGTATATCTGTGCCACCAAGATATGGAAGGACCCAGATTTGTGTGCCAAAGAGATCACTCCCTTAACATAAACTTCACCCCTCACAATTCAACATGTTTCGACATTAACATCATTTAGTCTTTATCTGGAAAATAAAAAAGGTGCAGTGCTTAAAGAGGAGCTGTTAGGTATAAGGTCTTAGAGAAAAAAAACATATATATCAGTAGATAAATACTGGCTGTACTTACATAACATATGCATTACACTTTCCACGTTTTGATTTTAGTGATTTTTATATAGTATATACAGAGATTTATGTTCCTGACAGTTCCTGACATGTTCCATCTTTGACTGTCTGTGTCTGAAGCCAGTCGTGATGTAATATCCTCCCTTACCCTGCTTCCACTCTTCCCCCTAATTTAGTATGCATTAGCAACTCCCAACTCCCAGACATCACATACTCCCACCAAGCTGAAGTCATCCGCCCCTTTAGTACAGGCTGTCAGATGCTGCCCCCGCCCCCTACAGTAGATATACAGATTATATTGATTTGTTAGAAGACCCCCAGATGTCCGCAGCTGCCCCTTTACAATATGCCTGGCTTGGAAGCAGCAGGGTCACTAAGCTGCAGCCTGCACCCCCTCCCACCGGGAGATCACTGCTAGATGCTGTCCCCTGTCAGCTCTCCCCCCACCCCCAGCAAGAGCCTGTGCGATTATCTTCTCCCCCCATAAACAGGTGTGGGTGTCTTCTCACCTGATAAGGCAAACACCGAGAGACAGCGGGTGCAGAGTGCATCTCCAGCTTCCAGCGCCCCCACCGCAGTTTCCTCTGTCAGCCGCCGCCGTGCATCTCTCTCTCTCCTGCTGGCGTCCCTCACATGATAGGAATGCGGCTGAGTGACCCTGCTTCTTTCAAGGCAGCCCGATTGTAAAGGGGCAGCTGCGGACATCTGGGGGTCTTCTACCAAATTCAGCCCTGCATGCCTGGCAACCCTAGGTGGACCAATAAGAGATGGACAGAAGCGTGGGTGTGGAAACCGGGAGGGATAGAGGAAGCAGCCAATCAGGCTGCAGCAATAAATTAGGGAGGAATAGGGAATGAAGGGGAGGAACAGGGAGCTAAGCAGAGAGAAAAAAAACACCTCCCAGCATGCTCTGCAACTTCTTATGTGCGACCTGCGGCCTCCTTAGGAGCTTGGGGAAAATGAAGATTATTATTCAGCCCACAAAAAGTAAGATTGATTTTTAACTTCAGTTTTGCCTTTTTGGCTACCTTCCTAACTGTTTAACACAGGAGAATAGAGATTTAATTTTACATTTCTAGCCTAACAGTTACTCTTTAATCGTTCATATTAACAGTGATACAGAGTATAACCCACGTCAGAGCACTGACTTGGGGCTCTTACTTGGGCTATACTCTGTATCACTATTATAATGTTTGTCTGTCTTTTTTAAAAAGTTAATGTCGCGACGTCGCTTTTCACAATATGCTTCCGTGCACTTCCGCTTACCTCGAAGCAGGAAGTAGCTGCAAGGGCGCATCACTTCCTGCTTGGCTGGTGGCCAGACAGGGACCACCTCGTAGTAAAGCAGTGTTCCCTGAAGACCTGTCTCTGGTGGTGCAATGCAATGTGGTGCGACGGGGGCGACACACCACATCGCTGCCACCAGTTTGCAGTGTGAAACCGGCCTAAAGGTTATTAGAATTTGTAATCACTGATCACATGGAAAAGGACAATGGACAAGGAATCTGCATTTTTTTCATTACCAGTCTCTATGTTCTTTCGTTCACAACAAATGCCAGATCCCTCCAATGAGTCAGACGGGTAATTAACCATCCAGATCAGTACTTTGCATCGCTAGTGTGAGTTATTTTTATCTGCACAGAGGAAGGCTACTAATTACACTTTTCAAGACCTTGTTACTACATGAGCCAAGGAAATGAGCCATGGGAAACTATTAAAGTGGATCTGAACTCAGAACTTCCTCTCTGCTCTAGAAGATAGCAACAGAAAATAACCTTTAACGCGGTATCGTCACCATAAAAATCAAATTTCAACAGCAACTTCATTCAAAACTTTCAAACCTTTTTCTGCTGTTATGATTTGGAGTTATCACATAATTAAGGTACACTGGCCCTTTAGTAGTTGTGCCAAAGAATTGCATGCTGGGGGTTCTTTTTATCTATAATCTATTCCTCCTCATCCCTTTATTTCCCTGCCAGCTTCTTATCTGAAACCTAATCCCCTACTCACTTGTGTTTACAATTAAGGCTGAGGCGACTCAGCGATTGGAGGAGATAAGAAAAAAAGTAAAGGACAGAAATGACATCACGAGTTAGCCTTAACTGTGGGCAAAAGACATGGCCCCCACCAGGAACAGAATTCTTGTAATTTACTATATAACATTCACTGAAATCAAAACGTGGACAGTATAATACATGTGTTATGTAAGTAGATCAAGTATTTATCTACTTATATATGTGTTTTTTCCCCTGGCATAGTATGGCTATACCTACTGCTTTAAAGAAAAACATTTCTTTGCTAGAGCTGATACAAATCTGCAGTGTGTCTACTTCCTGCTTTCATAGAATCAGACATAGGATTAAGATCCTGTGTTTACAAATTAGCTGCTTGCTATTGCAGCCTTCTGACACAGCTGTAAGATCAAATTACACTGTGATTAGTCACAGATGAGCGGAATTAGACAGGCTAAACTCTCAAAATACATACAGGGTGCATGTCTCTATGTTTTTCTCCTGTCCTGTGCAAGAGTTTAGGTCCTCTTTAAAACTGGCTGGTGGGTTTGCATTTTTATGGTTACTTTTTAACCAATCAACATGTAAACAGTGGCCAATATACACTTTATAAGGCACAAGTGCAGACGAGGCGATATAGCCAGAGAAGGGTTCAGGTTAATGAAGACCGGGCTACAAATAAACATGGGAACCCTTACAGTTAAGTACTGTATGTTACAGAGTACCCAGAGAGCTCATGGTGAGCCAGAACTACTAGGCTATTAGAAGGGTCTCGAAGAGACCAAAAAGCCCTCTTACTAAAAAAAAACTATGCTAAATATGAATTTGCCTTCTTAAAACAGAGGGTATTTGCAAAAAGTCTGCTTTATTTGAGCAAGAAAAATCTCCCATGATGCATCACTGGCACTGCTGATCATCCCATATGCAAATCATCCCTTTCTGTCCCAGACAGCCTAACACACCTCCAGAACTGCTCAGTGTGCCTGGATGGCATATTTCTATTAATTTTAACAGAACCACACTAATCCATCATGCATACAGCTGTTTCAGAGTTTTTGCTTCTCACCAGTGCAGGGCATAGATTACTGTGGCTCTATGAGGAGGGACTTGGCGGTTGCGTTTTATAGAGTACTCAGATAGCTAATGGCTACACAGAACCACTAAGAGTTTGTAAGGGGCTCAAAAGGACCACAAAAACACATACTAATAAAGCTATGCTAAATATGAATTTGCTTCTTTAAAACAGAAGGTATTTTCAATAATTCCCCATTATATGAGCAAGATAAATCTCCCATGATGCAATTTATGATTGTACTGACAGTAAGATTGTTGTGCTGTAACGAATGGTGTCAGCAATACAAAGTTCTGATTATTTGAGGATCTGCAGTATCACCAAACAATGCAGATACTATATCTGATTATATGGTGATCTGCAGAATCACCAATAATACAAATATAGCAACACAGAGGATATCGAGACCTTAGTCACACTTTATTGTAAAGGAGTGTAGTCATTGGTGCATACAGTATTCTGACAGGTTTGACTTTACCTCACCAGAGGAGCTGGTGGGCACTGTCAGTACAGAGAACACCTCACCAGTGACAATGGCTCACTGGTGAGTGGAGAGGTCAGACTAATCGAGTCGGTAACCAGCCAAGCAGATACAGTACAAAATCAGAAGGCAGAGAAGTAACGATTAACAGGCAGAGTTCGGCAGCAATATCAGATGGGCTAAAGTACAGAATCACTAGAGCAGAGAGAGGAACGATATTCAGGCAGAGTCGGTAACCAGATCAGATGGGCAAAAGTACAGAATCACTAGAGAGTAAGAATAGTCAGAAACAAGCCAGAGTCATTAACAGATAATACAATATAATGCACAAATCCTAGAGCTGTGTGAAATCCCCGATTTCCTCCCGGATCAAAGCACACCGGATCTAACTAAGGTCTGAGCGCTTACACGTAGTGATCACAACAGCAGACAAGCTGCAAATGACTCCTCCGGTCTTAAGAGCCCGAGGAGATCCTGAGGCACGCCCCCCTGCTGCCAGCCAATCAGCAGCGGCGGGCGCACGGCAAGACGTCAGCCGACCCGCAGGTCAGCTGACACGTCTCCTGGCCGCATAAAGATCCTGACGGTGCGCTGCGCACGCGTCAATGCGGCCCTATGCACGAGCGAGAGGCCCGTCCTCTGCGTGCTAGACGCCCGAGGTACGGGATCGCTGCAGGGTAGGGAGATGGAGGCAGCTGCGGTGGCGGCGTGGTTCGCCGCAGCTGCCTCCTCAAAAGTTGTTACATGTGCCCTCCGCAATCCCTGACTTGAAGGAATCTCTGCCAGTGCCTATCAATGCTTAGTTAGACCTTGCTACATTTTCTAATGGAGTAACAAGCTTTTTCCACATATTTCCTTCATTCTGTCTTTTCACAAGTTCAATTTCCAGGAGGCTATTTCTTTCATCTAATGGATCCATTTGCAGAGCAGGTCCATTTCAGGCTATGCAGCTTAATACAGCCTTTCTATGGAGTGGCGAAAATGAAATAATACCAGGCGGCACACAGTGGGATTGATATAATAAAAGTGAAAAACTGTGAGGACTGGATTTAAAAAAAATGTTTGTTGTTAGGTGGCAAGTGGCAACGTTTGAAGTCCCTGCCCTATAATAATTTGCTCTGGATCATCTGTCAAAATAATGTTATTCCTGTGCAGTGGTGGGTTCAAATTTTGCCAGCAAGTTGAATATACCGTTTCAGGTTCAGATAGTCCAAGTTATGGAGTTATTTTCTGCAGTCTGCACGACATACACTAACCTGTTAAATGCAAATGCTCACTGACCCTATGGGCATCCTGTCTGAATTGGACCCAAAGCAATGTTATCTTTAGAAAAGATCTAAGTCCTTCCTTGGTGATGCTACATAGTGTGGAGGTATCCATCTTGATCTTGCATAATAATGTAATGTCAATTACAACTATAAAGCTTTGCTGTCAATAAATGCAATTACATTCAGTTTATCTTGCCACAGAAATTACATTCAGCTTATCTTGCACACATAAATTACATTCAGTTTATCTTGCACACAGAAGGTCTCTGCTATTAATCATGCCTTATTTTCTGCAGTTAGAGATGAAACAATGATCTTTGGAAGTCTGGAATGCTCATTGTGGAACAATGCCGAACACTGATCAAGACAAAATGAATCTAAACATTTTAAACCTTTGAGGCATTTTTTTAAGTTTGTTCTTAGAACTTACAATAATGTGGTGAATCTTTTGTAGAACAGGGGACATTTTGTCTGATTTGTTTAAAGAGACTCCGTAACAAAAATTGCATCCTGTTTTTTATCATCCTACAAGTTCCAAAAGCTATTCTAATGTGTTCTGGCTTACTGCAGCTCGTTCTACTATCACCATCTCTGTAATAAATCAACTTATCTCTCTCTTGTCAGACTTGTCGGCCTGTGTCTGGAAGGCTGCCAAGTTCTTCAGTGTTGTGGTTCTGTGATGCATCTCCCCCCTCCAGGCCCCTCTCTGCACACTGCCTGTGTATAATTTAGATTAGGGCAGCTTCTCTCTTCTCTCTTCTCTTTTACAAGCTGGATAAATTCTCCTCTGAGCTGGCTGGGCTTTCACATACTGAGGAATTACATACAGGCAGAGCTGTCTGCACTCTGCAGTAAGAAACAGCCTGACACTTCAGTGGAAGATAGCTGCAGAGGGAAATAAACACACAAATGATCTCTTGAGATTCAAAAGTAAGGGTGTATACAGCCTGCTTGTGTATGAATGTATTTTCTATGTGTGGACGTACTGTACATCAACCTACTTCCTGTTTTGGTGGCCATTTTGTTTGTTTATAAACAAACTTTTTAAAACTGTTTTTAACCACTTTTAATGCGGCGAGGAGCGGCTAAATTGTGACAGAGGGTAATAGGAGATGTCCCCTAACGCACTGGTATGTTTACTTTTGTGCGATTTTAACAATACAGATTCTCTTTAAGGTTGCTGGGAGGACTGGCAGCTGTCTTTTTGGAATACGCTATATAATACAACATATAATGAATGTTCTAGCTAATTGCAACTTGCTTGTCATTTTTGTCCTTGCCAACGCACAGGAAAGACATTGCCTGGCTTTACAGATGGCCCAGTGCCCTGCTTTCTACAATGGCTAATTAATAACTGGAAGAAAAGGAAGAGTCATCTGTCTTGCTCATAGTTAGAAAATTGCAGCTATTATATTATTGGATGCAACATGCATGAAATACTCGGCTTTCTTCTTGTTTAGTGGAGGCATAAATATAACTTTTGCTGACACGAGGGTTCTTGTGTGAACAGTGGATGCATTTTTAACCTCTGCAGGTAATGAACTTTCATAATGTAAAGTATCTGAAATAAAAACAGGTTATGTTGTCCTGAAAATATCAGTCAATATGTGCTTTCTGTTCTTTGATTATCATGCAAAACTTAGGATTCATTCACATTATGGCTCCCGATCTAATACATTAGTCCTCATTAAATTCTCAAATTGACGACCTGTGTGTGCGTGTGTGTGCGTGTGTGTGTGTGTGGGGGGGGGGGAATGTGCATAGGCTTAATGCACCTCCTGTGGCCCGGCGTCTGCCTCCGTTTCCTCACTATGCCTCCCATTTTCAAGGTCCTGATTGGCGCCCTCTGACCCATATATATTGTGCTGCGCTTCCGCAGTATTTCCTCTATGCATGGGGTGCGCACTTACAGCTCTCTGGGTCTCTGGCGGGTGCGGTCACAAGGTGCCCAAGAGGATATACTGTGCATGTGCAGCGCAGTATGTCCGGGTCAGAGGGATCCGATCGCACTAACGAGAACCACCAGATGTGGTAAGCCTTTGCGCACCTCCCCACACACACAGGGCATCAATTTGAGAATTTCATGAGGACTTAGGTACCTAAGCGCCACGGAATATGTTGGCGCTTTATAAATCAATAATAATAATCCGCAGATGCCTCAACTGCCCTCCGCAAGCTATGCGACTCCATCACACTGTGGGAGACGTCACTCCCAGACTCCCTCTTTATCATCCTGGGGGACTCCAACAAAGCTAACCTCCGCCAAGAGCTGCCTCGCTACAGACAGCACATAACGTGCCCCACCAGGCAGAAGAACACCCTTGATTACTGTTATACCGTGCTCAAGGATGCCTACAAGGCTACTCCGCGGGCTGCCCTCGGCAACTCTGACCACTGCCTCATCCACCTGATCCCCACCTACAGAAGGCAGCTAGCGTCCACTAAACCAGCACTGAGGACTGTCAAAAAATGGTCAGAGGAGGCAAAGCAGCAACTCCAGGCCTGTTTCGAATGCACCCACTGGTCAGCCCTGGAGTCACCTTGTCTGGAGGAATGGACTGAGAACGTCACATCCTACATCAGAGAATTTCATGAGGACTTAGGTACCTAAGCGCCACGGAATATGTTGGCGCTTTATAAATCAATAATAATAATCCGCAGATGCCTCAACTGCCCTCCGCAAGCTATGCGACTCCATCACACTGTGGGAGACGTCACTCCCAGACTCCCTCTTTATCATCCTGGGGGACTCCAACAAAGCTAACCTCCGCCAAGAGCTGCCTCGCTACAGACAGCACATAACGTGCCCCACCAGGCAGAAGAACACCCTTGATCACTGTTATACCGTGCTCAAGGATGCCTACAAGGCTACTCCGCGGGCTGCCCTCGGCAACTCTGACCACTGCCTCATCCACCTGATCCCCACCTACAGAAGGCAGCTAGCGTCCACTAAACCAGCACTGAGGACTGTCAAGAAATGGTCAGAGGAGGCAAAGCAGCAACTCCAGGCCTGTTTCGAATGCACCCACTGGTCAGCCCTGGAGTCACCTTGTCTGGAGGAATGGACTGAGAACGTCACATCCTACATCAGATTCAGCGAGGAGTTGTGCATCCCAACGAAGACCTTCAAAGTTTTCCCAAACAGCAAGCCATGGTTCAACGGTAAGCTTCATCGGCTCCGGAAAATCAAAGCGGAAGCTCACAAATCCGGCACCCCTGAGGAGTTCAGAGAGGCCAGAAACACCCTTAACCGTGAACTTATAGCGGCAAAGCGGAACTATTCCGACAAGCTGCGTCTCAGTCTCCAATCTAATAACCCACGTGAAGTCTGGAAAGGCCTGAGAGCAGCCACTAACCTAAAACCTCCTCCTCAGCACACACCACCTAGCACAGTCCTTGCTGAGAGACTCAGCGAGTTCTATTGCAGATTTGAAAAGAATCCCTCCAAACTCGAGCCACAAGCTACCTCCACACACGAACCACGAGCCACCTCACAAGGAGTGACACCTGCTTCTGCTCCGGTAACCGTTCTAGAAGCTGACGTCCTAAAACACCCGCAGAGAGTCAACCGCAGGAAGGCCTCAGGCCCCGACAGCATTTCATCGAACTGCCTGAGAACGTGCGCAACCCAGCTCGCTCCGGTCCTCACCTCTCTTTTCAGAAAATCACTGGCAGAAGGCAAAGTACCCACCTGCTTTAAAAAATCAACAATCATTCCGGTACCCAAGAAGCCAGGAATCTGCGACCTTAACAACTATAGGCCCATAGCCCTCACTCCCATCACCATGAAGATCCTGGAAAGACTGGTCCTCTCCCATCTGAAGCTCAACACTGACTCTCTCCTGGATCCACTTCAATTTGCATACAGGGCAAACAGGTCTATCGAGGACGCTATCAACATCACCCTGGCGAACATCTCAGAGCACCTTGACAACCCTGACATCTACACCAGGATCCTCTTCCTAGACTTCAGTTCCGCCTTCAATACTATATGCCCAAACATCCTATATGACAACCTTGTACAACTTGGCCTGGACCTCACTCTCTGCATCTGGATCAAAGACTTCATTACAAACAGGACGCAATTTGTGAAGCTCGGCAGTTGCTCTTCCCAGGAAAATACCACGAACACTGGCGCCCCGCAAGGATGCGTACTATCCCCAATCTTGTTTTCCCTCTACACAAACAGGTGCAACTTATCTGCCGACTCTGTTAAGGTTATAAAATTTGCAGATGACACCACCATTCTTGGCCTCATTGGCAGCGAAGGCGAACACACATACCGAAACGAGATTGAGCGCATCTGCAAGTGGTGCAAGGACAACCAGCTTGTACTCAATGCTGCAAAAACAGTTTAACTAGTAGTGGACTTCAGAAGGCGCCCTCCCACACCCAACCCAGTCTCCATCGAAGGCACCGACGTCTCCAGGGTGTCAAATGTTCGCTTTCTCGGGGCCAACATTACAAATGACTTAAAGTGGGCGGAGAACACCTCCAAGATCCAGAAGAAGGCTCAGCAGAGGTTGTTCTTCCTGAGGCAGCTGAGGAAATTTGGGATGCCGCGGGAACTGATGTGTACTTTCTACACTGCCACCATTGAGTCTATTCTTTGCTCCTCCATCGTCGTCTGCTATGCAGGCGCTACCGCGAGCGATAGACTCAAGCTCCAGAGAGTTATCAATGCCGCAGAGAGGATCATAGGGTCACCACTTCCTCCTCTGGACCTTCTTCACACCTCCAGACTGTGGTCGAGAGCAAACAGGATACGAAATGACCCCACCCACCCCGGTAGTCGCTACTTCGACTGCCTGCCATCCGGCCGCCGGTACAGATCCATCCCCACCAAGACCACCAGGCATTTAAACACTTTCTTCCCCCAAGCTGTCCTCCTGCTGAACTCGAGCTACCACCCTCGCAAAACCCCCTAGCCTTGCACCGCTGCCCAAATCATCAATCACGCTTGCAACCCTTTGATATGCTCGTTATGTTGTAATCTTTCTGCTTCTAGGTTTTTGCTGCCCAAATCTTGTTTTGCAATTTTTCTTTAGTATGCCAGCCATGTTGTAATGTTTTTCAGTATGCTGTTATGCTTGTTAGTTGTACTGTTATTACGTGTAATGTTTCTGCTGCCTGTATTCTGCCGCTAACTCCCGTTTGTCCTCTTCTACTCTTTACATCTGATTGTGCCCAAATGCCTCTTATCTGTAAAATCAGCTTTCCATGCCGTGTGTACCACAAAAAATTCCGGGTGTGATGTTTGTCACACTTGGCGAATAAACTGATTCTGATTCTGATTCTAAAGATCAACTTTGACCTAAGATTGAACTTAATTCCAATCAGTAGCTGATAACTCCTTTCACATGAGAAATATTTTCCTTTTCTCAAATAGATCATCAGGGACGTCTGTATGGCTGATATTGTGGTGAAAAACCTCCCACAGTGTGATGTCATGACCATGGTTGATAGTTTCCAACTGTCAAGCATACAATATATCCCTCTGTGCATTGAACCCTCAGAAAGAAACTTAGCAGACATGACTTGCCAGTACTAAAGATGTGATAAATTTCAGAATGTAAATCAGGGAGAGGAAAGATTTTACAAGGGGAAAACAATGACTAAATAATTAATTTTATTTATTTATTACACATCGCTGTACAGAGTATATTGTCTGGTCACTTACTGTCCCTCAGAGGAGCTTACAATCTAGTCCCTACCATAGTCATATGTCTATCCTATTAGCACACAGAGGCTGGGTCTGCATATAATGCCCATCCTCTGTTGCTATACTGTCTCCCCCCAGCCCCCCCCCCCCTGCGCTCTTCTGTCCCCCATAAATCAAACACTATGTTAGCGACATGCAGCGTGTCGATAGCAGGCTGTTTACCTCTGCACTGTCACTCTCGCCGCTCCCCCGCCTCCTCTACAGTATATCTCCACTCCCCGCCTGCGTCCCTTCCCTCCAATCAGCGGGGAGGGAAGGCGGGGAGCAGGCGGGGAACGGCGACATAGAGGAGGCGGGGGAGCGGCGAGAGTGACGGTGCAGATGCAAAAAGCCTGTTAGCAATGTCGCTAGCACGGCATTTGATTTATGGGGGACAGCAGAGCGCAGGGGGGGGGGGGGGGGCTGGGGGAAGACAGTATAGCAACAGAGGATGGGCATTATATGCAGACCCAGCCTCTGTGTGCTAATTGGATTCTTAGAACCTATAGAACTATTTATTTCCCATTGTCATAATAACTTTTTGGTACATTGCAAGTAAAAAAGTCACTCTAAATAACATTTCCCAGATTCATTTAAAGGTCCACTACTGTGAAAAATTTTAAAGTTTGAAGTACCTGTGTAGGCATACATAAAAGCTATACATTATATTTGTCCAAGAGTAAAAGAGTGAGCAATAAGTTCTTTTTCCCCCCATGTCGCTATCAGTAAAAAAATTACAGATGTGACAGGTTCTAGGGCCCTTTCATGTGGGCAGCTGACAAGTGGTGAAGTCACCGCCTCTCAGCTTTTCTCCTGCATTGTCCGAGCACTTGTCAGCACCCGGTACCGGTGTTGTATAAGCACCCCTTCCCCCACAGAGTAAGATCTGAGCGCTGCCGCAGCCGCACTCAGACTCAACTTGTCGCGTTTCTCAGCCGCCCAGTAACGCCACCACATGTCAACGCTTGACACGTGTGGTGTTACAACCGCTGCAATTCAGCTGCATTTAAATTACACCCGAATTGCACTGGTGGGCGGCAGACAGGTCACTGAACTACTCGGCAAACGCGCAGTTCAGCCACCCATCTAAAAGGGGCCTAACACTAGTCCATCTCATCAGAGAACAAGGCCAAAACTGGCAAGAAAAACTAATGTGCAACTGTGTTAACCCTAAAATCAGTGTAAGTGTAAGAGGGGAGCTCATTGATGCCTGGGGCTACTTTACATAAAATACTGGTTATTATGTAGCAGGGCTAACAATTGTTGCTGCACTTCAGCTATCATGTAACCGAACTCAGGAACGGCTGTGGTGTACATATAGCCGAGTAATGGTATTGGCTATATGTATAGCCGACTAATGCTCTTAATACTGTAATGATCTGCTCAGCTGCCTGTGCAGGCAGGCAGCTTTTTGACCATTGTTCAGGTCTGCATTCTGCAGGTCTCTGGAAGAGAGACCTTTTGTCAGTTCTTCAGCTTGCTGCTGCTGAAGAATTTGCATACGTTTGTCATGCAAATTGCCTAGCCACATCCCTTGTAGGCTTGCTCTATATATACCATGTGATATCACAGACCTTCGCTGGTCATAAGGATTCCTCCTGTGAAACACTCCGGAGAGTGTCAGCCTTGCTCATTGTTTGAAGATTAGCTTAGAGTTATTCCTGGGACTGCACTAGGCAGGTTTCCCTAGTGCAGTTAGGATTGTATATCTGTTTTGTTTGTCTGTTGCGATTGTCCTGTCCCTGCGGTGGTTGACAGGAAGTCGTTCTGATCTTTGTTCTTGGAGTATAGCTGGAGCAGTGGTTGCTACCAGCTATCTCCTCTATCTGTCTTGCCTGGATCGCACTCGCCTAGCGCTAGTGCTGTGGATCCGTCTGATCTCCATCTCTCTGTCTCCCTGGATCGCACTGGCCTCTTTTCGCTAGTGCTGTGGATCCTATCTCTCGCTTGTTCCTGTTTCCGTGTGTCTGTCTTGTCTGCTACGAGCGCTTGCTGGAGGCTCGGTGAGGTAACCGTTAAGCAAGCGCTCGCGTCCTCTGTTTCATGTTTGTCTGTCGGTGGTTAGTTAGGCGTGCTTGTCTCTATTGTGCTTATCACGTGGAGACCGCGCACAAACGCGTGCACTGTTTCGAATTAGTGCGGTGTTCGCGTTTAGCTAGCGTTTGTTATTTTCCTTATCTTCTCATTTTATGATTTGCTGTGCCTTTGCTACTCTCGTGCTCTGCCTTGCTGTAGCCTTGTGTCACGTCTGGCGATCGCACCTCTCGCGATCGCGTTCCTACTTCATATCTGCTGTGGTGTGTGCACCGTCGTGGGTTGGCGACTAGTTTGGTGCACACACATACAATCTGTCTCTGTGCTCATTCTCAATCGCCTCTCTTGCGATTGCGTTTCTTCCCTTTGTACAATTCCTGTCTGGAGTGTGTGGTAGGGCAGAGGAGCTGTTCCTCTGCACTCCACAGCTCCACCTGCCGATAGGAATTTCCCTCTACAGGTGCGTTATACCTTCTGCTGGGTTTCCTCAAATTATACGCTTGTGGAGGATTTCCGCAGTGTCAGCGCACGCCTTGTGCGCTGATCACGGAGAGAATTCCACAATCGTTACAAATACTAGTGGTAATGTGTGCCCTAATATATAGTATTAAAATGTTTTTGTTTTTTTCACGATAGATTTCAATCAATCGCGGTGCATTGCCTGCTCTGTGAAGGAAGAGTGAGAGGGGCGGGCAGAGGCGGCGATGCGCCACGATTGACGTCAGGAGGGGCAGAGCTGAAGCTGAAAGCTCTGCCCCTTCCAGGAAATGCCGGTGGATCCCCCGGGCGATTTGGGGGCTCTGCATCCCTCGTTTTGCGGCGGGGACACGACGGATTACTTGTAATGGGAGCACTGAAGCGACCTATAAGGTAAAATAGGCAAAATAGTTCGCTTCAGTGTGAATTTGATTTTGAAATAAAAATCAATGCAAGGGATGAGGGGGGGGGGGAGCTGTTTGATTGATTGATTCCCTTATGCGGCCCAGCCTCATCCTGACTTTGCCTCCTGCGGCCCCCAGGTAAATTGAGTTTGAGACCCCTGATTTAGAGTATCAGATCTCTGAATAGCAGTGCTGCATGTACCGTATATATGAGAAATAACTGCAGACCTTTTTATATTGTTCACATAAATGACATCCCTACTTAATGTATTATGTGAATCAATTCAGGCAGTTTAAGAAATTGGTTGATTTGTTGATTTGGCAAATTGTGCAATTTCCAATTTCATGCAGTTTAAACACATATGAAATAAGGATGCTGCATCCTTTGTTGTCAGATCATAGCTGTTGCCTGTATACTTTACATACTACAGAGAGTACATAGTGTACTGGCAAACAGAAGACAGTGACAGGTCTTGAAGACAACTAGACATGTCTTTTTAGTTTTAGCTGCGGTTTACACAGTTCATTTGTTGGTCTAATAAATTCAGACTTGCTACAAGCTTTGTATAGAGAACATCATGCTCTTCTTAGCAATGAAACAGCATGATCTGGTGTTTAGCCTCCCTTCTGGCAGAGGGAGTCACTCACACACACTAAAACTAATAGGAAAATGAAGTCTATCTGGACACGGAGTATCGGTTTATGTATCCACTGATTCTGAATCTGTCCCAGTCCATTAGTGCTATGGAATTATCTCCTGCTGACAGGGCCTTGTTAGGAATATAACAACGCTAATGGCTGATTTGGAAAGCATGCAAAATGCGTAAATATTAGGTCACGATAAAGCTATTAAATGCTAATAAGTAATAACTGTAATGATATAATGCTCTGTGGAACAGCCTATTCTGGTCTGAAGAGAGAAAGGGGATGGGGAGGAGTTGGGAGCAGTCCACTGCAGGAACTACAATAGACCTTCAAGTAGCAGCTGGGTGAGTGGGATCTAAGCAAGCCATCGCTGAAGGGAAGTCACGGACATTAGAGGACATCTGCACTCCTGCTAGATGTTCATCTGAGAGGAACTAGGAAAGGAATTATCTTGGGTGTCAATAATCCACTCTGGAAATGCAATAATCGCCCTATCAATAATCCACCCTGTGTATGCAACATAAAGTGAATCTGAGGGGAAAATAAACTAATGAGATAAGCGATTGTATCCCTCTACTCCTAAAAATGACTTTTTTTCCAGATATCACAGTTTTATTTTATGTCTGAAAACCTAAAAGGTCAATTTAATTTTTTATTGTCTCTGCTCAATGACGCAGTGTTTGCATGTGCCAGAGCTAAAATATATGAACTACTGACTTTTGTATCTTCACCATACACTCAGAAGCTGTTCTCTACTAGGCAACAGTTTTATGGCTGTAATTCTTTACCAGTTAGGGCTACACTACAGTCTTACTAGGTCCCACTGCCAACTGGAGAGAAACTGTCACTTACATACATAAATGTTAACTCTTTCAGTCAGAAACAAAAAAAGAAAGGAATGCAGCCTAATTATTAATATGCTTGGCACTGTACACAGACATGTCTATTTCATCATGTCACGTGTCATATCAAGTACACTTTAAAGTAAACTAAAGTGAAAATAAAAAAATAACATAGATAAGTACCGTATATCTGTAGCACTAATCCTGAATGTTTATTCAGCTTGGTAGAAAATCTAGGTTTGACGGTTGAACCAGATTAAACATCACACTAGCAAGATTGCTTTGCCTTCAGCTCCAGCATAGAAAAATGATGACATTGTTTTTTTCATCACAGTTCTGTTATTATAAGTGTTAGCACAACCACACAGAAGTTTTAAGACCACTATTTTTATTTCTGCAGAGCTCGCCCTGTAGTCCTTCTCATCAGAGAAAGCACTGGTTTATTAACCCTTGCATGAAAAAATAAAATAAAAAAAGAATGTGGGCAAGTCCCAAGTACTGCATGTAGCCATTTTTTTTTATCATGACACAAGTCACTTCAGAGTCCCTTTTAGTTACTGGTTTCCAAATTTTAGAAATAATCATGAATAGGGATGGTCAATGAAATGAAAATAACTTTGAGCAGATGCAGAATTATGCAAATTTTGTATGCAAATTCATGCGGCTTGCAAATGAACCAATCAAATCCTGCTGATGAAGAGTCTGATTTGTCCATTTTCAAGCTGCATAAATTTGCTTACAAAATTTGCGATATCCGGCATCAACTCAAAATGATTTGCATTTTGTTGGCTACCCCTACTGAAGAACGGTAAAGACAGACATGAATAGTGAAATTGTCTCCTGCTGCAAAAGATGAGGAATGCATTGAATGACAGTGTCTGTAAATGAAGTATTAATAATGACACCAGATGGACCTTAAGCCTCTCATCATTCAAGCTGGCACTGAATGGAGAAGAAGTGGGTTTTAGCAAGCGTATAATTATCCAATGATGCAATGCTGGGGGAGCAGGTGGGGTAGCCTGAGGTTTTTATGCACACAGTCAGAGAATAAATGTTGCCCAGGGCTCATTTCCAAAGGCAGTATAAGGCCTGGAACCCAGTGAAATCCGCAAACCAGTGCTGGGCCGAAATTACGCATTAGCGTAATTACGCATCGTAATTCACTACAAATGCACCGTAAGCGTTACGTGTAAGGTTACGGTATTACGCGTAATTAATTACGCGTAGACCGTAGGGTTACGTTTTACGCGTAACAAATTACGCGTAAGACAGTAAACTCCCATTGAAATTACACAGTCTGCCGTAATCGCGTAATATTACGCTCCCGTATAATATAAAAAAGCCGCCGACTTTAAGGGTTAATAGCAAAGCCCCCTTAAGTGCTAAGAGCCTCAAATTTGGAGAATATATTAAGGAGATCAGAAGGAATAAGAGGAAAAATTTTTTTTTCAAAAAGACCTTATAGTTTTTGAGAAAATCGATGTTAAAGTTTCAAAGGAAAAATATATACATTTAAAAACCCGCCGACTTTAACGGTTAATAGCAAAGCCTGCTTAAAATTTAGGAACACCAAATTCACAGGGTACATTAAGGGGATCAGTGGGAATAAGAGGAAAAATTTTTTTTTCAAAAAGACCTTATAGTTTTTGAGAAAATCGATTTTTAAGTTTCAAGGGCGAAAATGTCTTTTAAATGCGGAAAATGTCAGTTTTTTTTGCACAGGTAACAATAGTGTTTTATTTTCATAGATTCCCCCAAGTGGGAAGAGTTTTACTTACTTCGTTCTGAGTGTGGGAAATATAAAAAAAAAACGACGTGGGGTCCCCCCTCCCAGACCTCTTTAACCCCTTGTCCCCCATGCAGACTGGGATAGCCAGAATGCGGAGCACCGGCCGCGTGGGGCTCCGCACCCTGACTATACCAGCCCGCATGGTCCATGGATTGGGGGGTCTCGGAAGGGGAGGGGCAGCCAAGCTTTCCCCTCCCCCTCCGAGCCCTTGTCCAATCCAAGGACAAGGGGCTCTTCTCCACCTCCGATGGGCGGTGGAGGTGGAGGCCGCGATTTCCTGGGGAGGGGTTCATGGTGGCATCTGGGAGTCCCCTTTAAAAAGGGGTCCCCCAGATGCCCACCCCCCTCCCAGGAGAAATGAGTATAGAGGTACTTGTAGTACCCCTTACCCATTTCCTTTAAGAGTTAAAAGTAAATAAACACACAAACACATAGAAAAAGTATTTTAATTGAACAAAAAACATAACCACGAAAAAAAGTCCTTTAATATTCTTAATTAACCATTAATACTTACCTGTCCCTTTAAAAGCCAGTTCCCACGCAATATCCTCGGAAATATACTAATCAGTTACAATGTAACAAAGTTATTACAATGTAACAACTTTGTTACATTGTAACTACGCCGCACCCGACGTCACTCACCGCCGCCGCCGCCGCCACCGCGTCTGTGCTGCAGGACCCGACAGAGCTCTGAGCTATAGCTCAGAGCTCTCTAAGCATCTTTGTATTTGGGCTCCAAGGAGCCCCATTGGTCCTTAGCAGACCAATGGGGTTCCTTCTGATTTGAAGGAACCCCATTGGTCTGCTAAGGACCAATGGGGCTCCTTGGAGCCCAAATACAAAGATGCTTTCGAGAGCTCTGAGCTAATATAGCTCAGAGCTCTGTCGGGTGAAGGGACGCTAAGTCCCCGCCGGCTCCGCTGCCCTCCCAGCCTCTCCCACATGTCACCTATATACATGCTGGCACCCATGGGTGCCAGCATGTATATGAGTGACAGGTGTGGGCGGAGTGGACGGCGGGAGCCGGCGGGGACTAGCGTGTATGCGGCGGCTGGTGGGTGAGCGGCAAGTGACGTCGGGTGCGGTGGTGTTACAAAGTAACAAAGTTGTTACATTGTAATAACTTTGTTACATTGTAACGGATTAGTATATTTCCGAGGATATTGCGTGGGAACTGGCTTTTAAAGGGACAGGTAAGTATTAATGGTTAATTAAGAATATTAAAGGACTTTTTTCGTGGTTATGTTTTTTGTTCAATTAAAATACTTTTTCTATGTGTTTGTGTGTTTATTTACTTTTAACTCTTAAAGGAAATGGGTAAGGGGTACTACAAGTACCTCTATACTCATTTCTCCTGGGAGGGGGGTGGGCATCTGGGGGACCCCTTTTTAAAGGGGACTCCCAGATGCCACCATGAACCCCTCCCCAGGAAATCGCGGCCTCCACCTCCACCGCCCATCGGAGGTGGAGAAGAGCCCCTTGTCCTTGGATTGGACAAGGGCTCGGAGGGGGAGGGGAAAGCTTGGCTGCCCCTCCCCTTCCGAGACCCCCCAATCCATGGACCATGCGGGCTGGTATAGTCAGGGTGCGGAGCCCCACGCGGCCGGTGCTCCGCATTCTGGCTATCCCAGTCTGCATGGGGGACAAGGGGTTAAAGAGGTCTGGGAGGGGGGACCCCACGTCGTTTTTTTTTTATATTTCCCACACTCAGAACGAAGTAAGTAAAACTCTTCCCACTTGGGGGAATCTATGAAAATAATACACTATTGTTACCTGTGCAAAAAAAACTGACATTTTCCGCATTTAAAAGACATTTTCGCCCTTGAAACTTAAAAATCGATTTTCTCAAAAACTATAAGGTCTTTTTGAAAAAAAAAATTTTCCTCTTATTCCCACTGATCCCCTTAATATACCCTGTGAATTTGGTGTTCCTAAATTTTAAGCAGGCTTTGCTATTAACCGTTAAAGTCGGCGGGTTTTTAAATGTATATATTTTTCCTTTGAAACTTTAACATCGATTTTCTCAAAAACTATAAGGTCTTTTTGAAAAAAATTTTTTTCCTCTTATTCCTTCTGATCTCCTTAATATATTCTCCAAATTTGAGGCTCTTAGCACTTAAGGGGGCTTTGCTATTAACCCTTAAAGTCGGCGGCTACCTAACATTGATCCATGCGTCAACTTTTCCGCTTGGCAGCATGACCTTACGCATTAATTGCTAGTAGGATTTTACGCGTAAACCTATAACGTAATAACCTGAATTACGGTATACTTACGCGTAATTGCGTAAGTGATATGCGTAATTATAGACATGTACCGAAATTGACTGTCTATGCCGTAAGCGTAATTTCGTAATGCGTAATAGCGAAAAATTACGCGTAATGATCCGTAAGCGTAGCTTTCTCCATTACGACCAGCACTGCCGCAAACGCTAAACGCAACTGCTAGCGTTTTGTATGAGCGGTTTGCAAGCGGATTCATGCTCGTTTTAGGGTGCGTATTTAAAAAGTGTATTTATGTGTCAGCGGTTGTGTAGCGTTTAGCGATTCGTGTTTTAATCCTGATTGGTCCTCTCAATTAATTTTAATTTTGTTACAGTGTGCTGTAACTTCAAAACGCTAGCAAAACCGCTCCGTTTAGGTTTTGATAAACGATTACGCTAGCGTTTGTATACTTAACATTGAAGCGCTAACGCTCCCAAACTGCTGCATGTTCTGCGTTTGCGTTTTTGGGAAACGCAAACGCTCCTGTGGAAGTTACCCCATCCATTAACATTAGCTGAGCGTTTTGGCAAAATGCTAGCGTATCGCAGCGCTGCCAAAATGCTCACAAAACCGCTCTTGTGGGTTCCAGCCCTAACTGTGTGCTCAGCAAGCAGTTACCAGGCAGCAGTGAGCAGTGACACTCACTGCAGCTGGAACAGGCGAGATTTTAATGCATGGGCACCAAGGGGGCACATTAACATTTTGGGGGACAGTGGCGGAGGCTGCGCAGGCAGCAGCACAAGGTCGATTCCTTAGAGATTTCATGCTGAAATTGATAGGCCTGCAGTATATGGGCAGACAGCAGATCTCTCTTTGATCAGATTCGATCAGAGATCTGTCTCTTGGTTGATCTGCCCATACATTGCTAGGTGGAGAAGCATATAGATAACATCTTAGTTTTTCTTCATCATGTTTCTGGATACATTAACACATTCCCTCTTCTTCTCAGGCTCACACTACAACCGCACTTCATTATAATGGCCCTTGTTTCTCTAATATGTCTGTTTTCAGAAGAACACATTCCAATAAGACTTGACTCACCGCCAGATTAATATTTGCCTACTGCTGCGCTGAACAATGTTCTTTCTCTGGAGAGAAACAGATGTTACGGAATCTTCCTTGCAGGGCTGAAACTAATACTTCTGAGATTGTACAGCGTCTATTAAAGCTGGCTGCTGTGATGAAGGGAAGAGCGTGGGGACCAGATTACACTTTATTCTCCTCTCCCTTGAAATCCTTTTAGTGAGTTCATTAATAAGCAAGAGGAGGATTCTGAACACCGAGGTATTTTCATCACAAAATACCAGAAAGCCCACAGATTAGCAAGTTAAACTAATGCTGCATCCTGTAAGATCCAGGCCTCATTTCCCAGTGGCTCAAGGCTGGAACATTTTAATTAAATTGAGCACTGAATTTCAAGTTCAATTACCACCGATGTTAACTGACGTAGAGCTCAGACTTGAAGAAGCATGTTTGAAGGAAGAAGCCACCCAAATTGCGGTATATAAATCCTTACAAGAGATGAGAAGACAGTCAAAAAATAACCTGGAAAAAACAGTTATATTAGGCAAACTAAACCATCTTTAGTCATGTGACATTGGTCATATGACAAAGGGCACTGGTCTAGCAACAGTTAACCAACAGGGCAACTTGTTGACACAGTGTGCGTGTGTGCGTGTGTGCATGTGGGGGGGGGGAGGGCGGCACTAGTCACGACAAAAGCATGATTCTCACTACGAAAATGATTGGACACAAACTTATTTTCAGTTTGGGAACCAATTGGTTTAGTGTTTGCAATAATACATGGCACAAAAACAACAAGCCAAAACACAAAATAGGTTCCCATGGATGATAGCATAAACCATTGCGAATGCGGCAGCTTCATCAGACCTCTGACCAAGTGGCTGGGTCCATGATACATGTGAGATGGGTGATGTCTGACTACTATACTTGGAGCTTCCGTTTATTTCTTTTACATTAAAGGACAACTGAGGTGATGTGACATGATGATAAGTAGTACGTAGGGGTGTCTTGACACCCTGGAGAAAAGACACAGGAAACACAAAAAGGATGGGAGCCCAACAGCGTGATACGTTTTAGCAAAGGTGTATAGAATGGTAAAATGAAAACTACTCACAAAGGCGGGTTGCAGAGGGGCAACCGACCACAAGAAGCAGGTGGAGACAATAAACCCGACTCCACTTGGGGTGGTCCAGCCGGACCCGGTGGCGGTCGCTCTCTTAGGAAAATTTGACAGTTGTTCTCTGTGGTGTGAACCACATGCAGACTGAATCCCTCCAACAGGATATGTTGGGAGGTATAAGCACAATAAGGGTGAAAGAGGCGTCCTGGTGTATGTAAAATTATTTAAAAAATTATGAAAAAACCTAATTAGCATAGGGAGGCTCCCTATGCTAATGAGGTTTTTTTTCACTTGGCACTGTTATTGGCCTGAGGAAGCGTGCTTAGACCCGTGAAATGCGTTGCCTGTGCTTAGTAATGAAATTCTTTTGTTGTTCCAAAGATTTTGTTATTTGAGGTAAGCTACCACCTTTTCTTTCATTTTTATGTGTTTTTAAATAATTTTACATACACCAGGGTGCCTCTTTCACATATAGGGCTTGATTCACTAAACTGTGATAACTCACCTTATCAAAGATATCACACCTTATCAAAGTTAACACGCCGTATCAGAATCAGAATCAGAATCAGAATCTTTTATTTCGCCAAGCACAACTGGGCCGTGCCCGGAATTGGGTTTGGCAAGTACAGGGCTAGGTGAGAACAAGCAGGACATAACGATACATATATGTAAGCAGACAGACAATATAAAGGGTACAGTTACAGCATTTGAACACATATGAACACGTATATATGAAGTGTGCAGCCATACGGTCAGGCTGGGTGCTACTAGACACCACTTGTCGTGGTAGGATGAGGAGGGATCTAAGAGTTCAGATAGTTCACGGCTGAGGGGAAGAAACTGTTCCTGTGTCTTGTGGTCTTGGTGTAGATGGATCGGAATCTCCGGCCTAGGGGGAGCTTACTAAAGAAGCGGAAACCTGGGTGGGACGGGTCATTAGAGATTTTTTGAGCTCTGGAGCGCAGTCTAGAGTTGAAGATCTGGGCGAGAGAGGGGAGTGGTTTCCCGATGATTCTCTCCGCTGATCTGATGACCCTCTGCAGTTTGTGTCTGTCGCTGGCGGAGGATCCAGCATACCAGACCAGGATGGAGGAGCAAAGGACAGATTCAATTGTGGCAGTGTAGAAGCTCGACAGAAGCTCGTGGGCCATACCGAACTTCTTTAGTTGGCGTAGGAAAAATAGCCTCTGCTGGGCTTTTTTCTGGGTTGAGGTAGTGTTGGTTTTCCACGTCAGGTCCTTAGAGATTGTCGTGCCAAGGAGGCGTGCACAGGGGACGTTCTCAACTGCCGTGCCATCAATGCTGATCGGGGGTGGGGTGGTGGCGCGTTTCCTAAAATCGACAATCATCTCAACCGTTTTTGTAGTGTTCAGGACCAGCCCGTTCTCCCTACACCAATGGCAAATTCTGTCAATCTGGTGGCGATACTCCTGCTCATCATTTCCAGAGATGAGGCCAACGATGGTGGTGTCGTCAGCGAACTTGAGGACTTTGACGGAGTCTGCGGTGGACCTGCAATTGTTAGTGTATAGGGAGAATAGGAACGGCGACAGTACGCAACCTTGGGGTGCCCCTGTATTGGTGGTCCTTGGTTGGGAGATGATAGTGTCCAGTTTGACGGCTTGGGATCTATTACTTAGGAAGTCCGTGATCCAGAGGCAGAGGGTGGGGTGGACTCCGAGGGCAGCAAGATTTTCTTGAAGTATTAGGGGGCTGATGGTGTTAAAGCCGAGCTAAAGTCGAGTAGAAGGATCCTGGCGTATGAGTCAGGTCTGTCCAGGTGTTCATTTACAAGCTCCAGGCAGATATTTATGGCGTCGTCAGTAGACCTGTTTGCTCTATATGCAAATTGAAACGGGTCCAGCAGGGATTCGGTCGATTGCTTGAGGAAAGGCAAAACCAAGCTTTCAAAGGCTTTCATGATGACCGAGGTGAGAGCCACCGGCCTGAAATTGTTGAGGTCTGAGACGCCCTGTTTTTTGGGGACCGGGATGATTGTGGACCTCTTGAAGCAAGCAGGGACCCTGCCTTCCTGGATGGACTTGGTGAAGATGGATGAGAGAATGGGAGCAAGCTGCTGTGCGCAGGTTTTCAGACAGGCTGGTGACACTCCATCTGGGCCTGAGGCTTTCCTTGCATTAATCCTTGACAGGTGTTTCCTGACGTCATCCTCATACACCTCGAGGGGGGGTGGGCTTGGATGTGGGGGTTCTAAGTCAGAGGAGGTGGCCGGAGGCTCTGGGGACCTTGCTGGATTCTCAAATCTGCAATAGAACTCGCTGAGGTTCTCAGCGAGCTCGGTGCTGGGAGTTGCATGCTGCGGAGGGGGCTTGTAGTTCGTGGCAGCCTTAAGCCCCTTCCAGACAGTTAGTGTGTCTCTTGAGGAGAGGTTCTGTTCCAGTTTTACAGCGTAGTTCTTTTTGGCGGCCCTCAGTTCCTTGTTTAGGGTGTTTTTTGCCCTCCTATACTCCTCCTGGTTGCCAGACTTGAACGCCAGTTCCTTGCTTCTGCGCAGATGCCTAAGTTTATTGGAGAACCAGGGTTTATCATTCGGGTAGTGTTTGTGGATTTTTGTTGGTACACACTGCTCCTCGCAAAAGCTGATGTACGAGGATACAACGTCTGCCCACTCATCCAAGTTCGGTGTTTCCAGAGCCTTCCAGTTCGTGCAGTCGAAGCAGGCTTGAAGTTGTTGTTTAGCCTCCTCCGACCAGACTTTGCTGGATCTTAGGACTGGTTTTGCAGTTTCCAGGCGTCTCCTGTAGGCGGGTATCAGGTGAATGATGCAGTGGTCCGATGAGCCAAGTGCAGCTCGCGGGGTTGCCTTGTAGGCATCTTTCAGGACCGTATAGCAGTGGTCCAGAGTATTGGCGTTCCTGGCGGGGCAGGTGACGTGCTGGTGGTAGCGCGGAAGTTCATGGCGTAGGTTGGCCTTGTTGAAGTCCCCTAAGATAATGAATAGCGAGTCCGGAAGGGTCGACTCCCACTGCGTGATGGTGTCGCTGAGCACGCTCAGGGCCGTTTTGACATCAGCGTCAGGAGGAATGTACACCCCAACAAAGACATAGGAGGAAAATTCCCTGGGTGAGTATACGGGTCTGCAGTTGACCAGAAGGAGTTCCAGATCAGGGGAGCATCTCTTGGCCAGAATCAGAGTAGCATAGCAAGCGCTACGAATCTGCAGGGGCTCAGGGCAGGACAAGTGCCTTGCCAATTAGCAGGCAGAAGTTCATAGTGCTCGCTATGGTACTCTGATAAGGCGTGTTAACTTTGATAAGGTGTGATATCTTTGATAAGGTGTGATATTTGAATTATCACGGTTTAGTGAATCAAGCCCATAGTGTGACATGATGAGAGACGTGTATGTATAGTGCCAAGCACACAAATAACTAGGCTGTGTTCCTTTTTTTCTTTCTCTGCCTGAAAGAGTTAAACATCAGGTATGCAAGTGGCAGTTTCTATTTGGGTCTGGACTGGGTCAGACTATAGCATAACCCTCACTGATAAGTAATTGCAGCAAAAAATTATTTTTCTGGCAGTCAATGGTTTCCTGGTGCAGGAAAGAGATAAAAAGGGTCAATAATTCATAGATTTGGGCTCTAGCATACTTCAAAGAAGGTGTCATTGAGAAAAGACAACGAAGCAGTAAAAACTTAAAAACTAGATTTAAATATAAAATAAAATTGTGGGATATCTAAAAAGGTCAATTTTAGGAGGAAGATACTGTAGATACAATTGTTTTTCTCCTCAGTTTATTTTCACCTCGGATGTCCTTTTACAGTAGCACATGGTTTATGCTATTTATTCAGATAATACACCTGTTAACACTGCTTTACAATTATCAATAATGGTGCTGTCAATAATTTTGGACTATCCTATTGAATGTATTGTACTGTATGTATCTAACAAATCAAGGTGACTAGACCCTATGATATTATTAGAAATTAAGCTTTGTTGAATGTTACATAGCATCCTTCTTGAGTATACTGTTTTGAGCCTCCCAGATAGTTCAATAGTTTTGCCTGAGGAAGCGGGTTTTCCTGCTAAATGTGTTTATATTTACAGGTTTTTTTTTAAATGTGATGATAAATGTTTTGAAACTAGACTTTTCAAGTCCAACTACCTCAAAGTAAGTTTACCACTGCCTCACCTTTAATCTGTTTTTAGTGTATTTTACCCTGTGTTGGTGCCTCTGTTTTTGATTGTTGTGACCTGTTGATATCCACCCTTGGTGAAGGGGTGTGACCCCTTTTTTCTACACTACAGAGAGCGACTCCTTAACCTGAGTGGGGTCAGCTACAATCTCCCCACCTGCGTATACAGTGGTTGTCTTTGAGGTAACCCCCCCCCCCCCCTGTTGTGAGTATCTCTCTTCCGAGCCTTTACACAAATCATCCATTAATAGTACATACTACACTATATTGGGCTCTTGGTTTCTCCTCCCATTTTTTGTCTTACACTTGGGGGTTGTTGGATCCTGACATAAGCAGATCATTACTTGTACTTGCACTGCTCTTAATATTTGTGGTCTGCAGGAGGCCACTGTGACAGTCTTCTTGTGGTGATTCCATAACATTGCATACCATTTCATAACACAAGTCTGTGACAGTCTTTCTTTCCCAATTTGCTCAGTGTTTCAGCTATCATTTACAGACCATGGGTTTTTCTCACCATATATTGATTGATGACGGCCCACACTTTCCGTTGATTTTAATTCTTTTTACTAATTTTAAGCTATAAGTTCCTAATAAACGTTGTTGATTGTAGTCCTATTGAGCTCGATAGTTACCGTAATTATCTGTGTTACATGGATGTCTACTTGTAAATGTAAAAACTGGGCAGTACCATTTAATGAAAAAAGGTAACAGAATAACAAAGCAGCTCAGGATGACCCAGAAACACTAGGAAAGTATGCAGGACTAAGGACTTAAAGAGACCAAAAAGCCCTCCTACTAAAAAGCAACGCTCAGTTTAATTTGCCTTCTTAAAAAACAGAAGGAATTTGCAATAATTCAGCTTTAAATGAGCATCTGTCGTTACCTACATCATTACGAAATATGCAAATTATCTCTTTATGCCCCTGAAGGATATAAGACTGGCTTCAAGGGCATAAATAGATAATTTGCATATTCAGTAATGATGCATTGTGGGTAACCACAGTTGCTCACTTAAAGCTGAATTATCACAACTAACTTCTGTTTTAGGAAGGCAAATTACAATAAAAAAAGGTTAGATATACATACACATGATACATTGTTATTGAGATGAGTTATGATATTAAATGCGAGAATAATAAATGTGTAATATGAGTATTAGAGAAGCATTGCCTGTTTACAAGTGATTTCTGTCAAACTATGTAACCACATTGGACACATCACCCCATCCCATTACTTCTCACTATCCCTTTGTCCTGTCAGCAAAATGTAATTTTTATATTTATCTCAAGATAAAATAACATAAATGCAGAAATGGAAAAAGCATTATATAATGACATGATATAGCTCTTTGCATTAACATACAGGAAGCCTTATTCATGTTTAATATGCTCGATTTTCAGAAATCATCTGGAGAGGGAACAAAGTCAAGATAGTGACAATGACAACACAGATCAAGGTCATGGTCCTATGAACAGACCCATCCAAAATATCCACCATTGCTTCCTGAAGGAGCCAACCAACTGTGTGCGAGATCGTCTGTCTACACCTACCTACTGCCACCCACCTGCCATGAATAGATCCAATGGACAATTGTCTCCTAATATGAGTGATGCAAATCAGCACTTTAGGCCTTGTCACTGCAACCACCAGGAACGTAAATCAAGTTACACATTATCACAAGTGTCTAGTAATGAAGACAGAAGAAAACTGTGCTCCCATCACTCCAGTGTTAATTCTTCTACTAGCACATCACATCCTGCCACAGGGAGTATATGGAAGCAGTGGTCCAGAGATCCGAGGACAGCACACCCCATGCAGCACCATGTAGTGACTGTAAGGTAATAGCATTTAAAGTTGACATTTCAGCAACTGTACTGCAGATCAGATTAGGTATGCCTTTAAACCACCATGGCCACTAAAGTCTTTAAAGAGGAACTCCAGTGAAAATAATGTAGTAAAAAAAAGTGCTTCATTTTTTACCATAATTATGTATAAATGATTTAGTCAGTGTTTGCTCATTGTAAAATCTTTCCTCTCCCAGATTCACATTCTGACATGTATTACATGGTGACATTGTTACTGTGGGCAGGTTATGTAGCTGTTTCTAGCTGTTCTGGCTGTTACAGACAGCTGTAAACAGCTATTTCCTGTCTGTGAACATTGTTACATTGTGGCAGTTTGCCCAGAGTACCGCGGTATTCAGAGCTTCTTGTGGGAGGGGTTTCAGCACAAAATCAGTCATACAGTGCCCCCTGATGGTCTGTTTGTGAAAATCATTATATTTCTCATGTAAAAGGGGGCATCAGCTACTGATTGGGATAAAGTTCAATTCTAGGTTGGAGTTTCTCTTTAAGGGCCTATTTCCACTGTAGCCAGGCCCGGATTTACCTCACAGGAGCCTATAGGCACAGATGTCCTGGACTGGCACCTTTGACTTCGCCTTCCCTGAACCTAGGAACCCCCGCCAAACCACACCACAAGTGTACTGGCTGGCCCAGCTCTCACTTCTTCCTTACTTTTCCTGTCATCATAGGTAGCTAGAGGCGCCCTCAAGTATTAGGTAGCTAAAGGAACCTTAGTATTAAGTAGCTAGAGGTGCCCCAGACTGAAGGAAGATCGTGTCAATAGAATTCCCGAGGAGGGTGAGTAACCTCTAATTTACATTCTCATCAGGACTCTGCATAGGGAAGGAGGGAGGGGGGCACTTTGGGAGGGAAGTGAGCCACCTTTCCATCATCAGACGCCTGTAGGCACGTGCCTACTGTGCCTTATGATAAATCTAGCTCTGACTATAGCCAAATATGCAGTGTTTCCCCCGCATGCGAGCTGGATGGTGAAACACTGCCTATTCAGACACTGCTTTCTTGATTACTGCTTGCCGACCGCGTCACTCCGATGGGCGTGGCCACGGCGGCAGCCCCAGGACCGCCTAATGCCGATTGGCGTAAAGTCCTCAGGCTTGCTTTCGCAGGAGATCGTGCGCACGCTGCGCTCGCATCCCCTGTTGGTAGGCAGAGCGCAGACCTTCACTCTCCAAGCGGCGATCACCGCTCAGAGACTGTTAGACGGCAAAACCGCCATCTAATTAGCATGTACAGCACTGCGATCTAAGGCAGCGCTGTACTGGGGACAGCCGTGTTACACGGTTGTCCCCTCCAGGGGATCAGAGGTCATCGGTTGTCATAGGCTAAAGCACTGATTGGCTGGCGGGGGAGAAATAGCGGGTTTAGTATGAAAAAAAATAGACAAATTTATTCTGAAAATAATAAAATATTTGTTAAAAAAATAAACATGGGGGTGCGATCAGACCCCACCAACAGAAATCTCTGTTGGTGGGGAGAAAAGGGGGGGAATCACTTGTTAAAGCTGCAGTGGCCTACTTTACAAAAAATGGCCAGGTCTTTAGGGGGGTTAACACTGCGGTTCTCAAGAGGTTAATGTGAATCCAGAATTGTATACACTAGCACTTTATAAATACTATACATAATAATAATAATTATAATAATGATATTGCTCATCAGTGCCATACTTTTCATGTCTCCAGCGTTGCAAGATTATGAATATGCATTAACAACGCCTTTGATTCACAGAACTACTTTCTTCTTGCCTGTTCCATGACTCTTATGGTTAAAAGGAGTGTATCACAAAGGCCTGCTGTAGACACCATTGCTGTCCCCATGGGGTCAGGAAAAGATTGCTCTGACTCTCTGAATATGCTGTTTGGGGACTCTGAGAGATTATAACAGCCAATAACAGCTATTGGGGTTGATTCACAAAACCGTGCTTACGCATAGCAAAGCCGTGCTAGCAATTTGCGCACGTTATAACGTGCGTAACGGTTTTTGCACACAAACTTGAATTTTTGCACGCAATCGCGAATTTTCGCACACAAGCGAAAATTTTGCACACAAAACGCTAGCACGGCTGTACTATGAGTTAGCACAGTTTAGTGAATCCCCCCCAATGTCTGTAAAAGGCTTTAGGGCTTACAGATTTGTTTAGCTGCACCTCCCCCCACGTATTCAGCAGCTGGTCAGGTGACCAGTGTGCATCATGCTGGGGGTTGCAGTACTTGCAAATTTTCAGAGTTTGCCGACAAATAAAATGTAACTTAAAATTAAGCTGAACAAAGAATGTATCTGGGTCACTTTTAAAGGGAACCTAAACTGAGAGGGATATGGATGTTTCCTTTTAAACAATACCAGTTGCCTGGCAGTCCTGCTGATCTGTTTGGCTGCAGTAGTGGCTAAATCACAGACCTGAAACAAGCATGCAGCTAATCCAGTCTGACTTCAGTCAGAGCACCTGATCTGCATGCTTGTTGAGGGGCTGTGGCTAAAAGTATTAGAGACACAGGATCAACAGGAGAGTCAGGCAACCGGTATTTTTTTAAAAGGAAAAATCCATATCCTTCTCAGTTTCGGTTCCCTTTAAGTTGCATGATATTTGCTTGCAGTCTTGTGACAGTGAGACATAACATTCTGATCTGTAGGAAAGAGAAAAGATAAAACACATAGCGCTGATCCAATTCATTTTTTTCTCCAAGTTCCTTGGTGATAATTTCACATTATAGATAAAATGCCTTTTAAGCCACCAGCAAGCAAGGAAATACTCGGAATAATTTTGACAGTACTTTTTCATCTTGACTTGGTGTTTTTTTCAATTGCAGAATGCAATTTTTTTTTAAACAGAATATGAAAAATGATCTTCTAAAAGAAAACATAGGACAAAAAGTGAATTGGGCCCATAAAATGAAATAACATCATTGGAGTGTCACAGAAGTATATTAAACCAAAGGGTTCCTCAACTAGTTTGTTTGCATTAACACTTTAAATTTTTCCACAACTAAATTATTCCTGATGGTTATCAACTGGAATTATAAAGTGTTTACAGCTGCTCCCAATTTCATTGGCCTCCTCTTGCCAGATTTGCCAGAATTGATCACCTCACCTATTGTCATTTGTTCCTGTGGGAACTTCAAAGGACATCCATCATTCCTGCAGCAGGGTGCTGCTCACATATCTTTTTCCCTGCCCTGTCCACAGGGCAAAACATGTTACTCGGCTTGGAGCCTCCCAGCACGTCTGTACAATACATCTAATTAATCTGCTGCCCAAAACAATCCATAAAGACTGCTTAGGGTGTCAAAACTTGAAATTGTGAAAACGTGAATATCAAATGCTGGGCAGACTTGGCCTTCGAAGTACTCCTGTCACAAGTTCACTTGCCTAACTTGGTAAACTAGTGACAGCAATATATGTTGTGATGTGCTCCTTATACTTCAGTGGAACAGGCTGCTTTGAGACTGAGCACAACCACTGTCAGGATGCTTACTACAAATTCTACAGAGAGTCTCTCTGCAGCCAGTGGTTAAGGTAAAAGAAAGACTAACTACTAACTGAAGCCTCCTCTTTCATCTTAGGGGACTCTGTAAAAATGACTTAGGGCTGGTTCACACGGGCGTCTGCTGAGCTTTTGCTTGGCATTGCGTTCAAACGCCAGCGTTTAAAAGCTAGCTTTTGAAAGCTTTTGAAAAGCGTTTAAGGCTAGCAGTTCTGGTCTCTGCTATTGTTTCCTCGCGTTTACTGCCTCTGAAAGCAGCATGTTGCTTTTGAGACTAGACGCAACGCTGGGATCTACTGCCAGGCTTTCATGAAAGCCTGCAAAAGCCAGCTCTAAACGCTCCCATTCACTTGCATGGGATGGCAGTAGATCCCAAAAACGCTGCGTCTGAAATGCTGCGTTAAACGCCACAAAAACGCCCGTCTGAACCAGCCCTAAGGGCCTGAACCAGCCCTTACTTTTATGTATACAATTTACATAGGTTAGACAGAGGGCAGGGTGCTTCTAAAGGGATTTATGGCTGGGCCTCATTATGTACACCACCAGGCACATGCACACGGTGGGGGCGGGGGGGGGGGCTCTGGGTGCTAAAGTGCACCCCCCCTCCTCCATTTGTGTGACCCACTACCCTAGGCCCTTCCACCGGACTTCCCCCTTATTACGAGTGTGGAGTTTGTGGGGTGGAGTGGATTGGAAGGATGCAGCAGACTTGCAGTAAGTAACTTATACTAACTGGTTGCCAGAAGATGTAGGGACCCAGACGGCGCAGGTGCCAACAAGTAGGAAGTTCCTTGAAACTTGGCGTCTCCATGGCAGCTTTGCATGTCCCATTGCGTTATTGCCATCCTAAGGTCATGGCAGAGGAGACTCGGCTGCCAAGGAGACAGAAAAGAGGAGGAGGGAGCGCGTGGGCACCGGTGACAGATCTGACTGACATCAGAAGCTCACAGAGGACAAACATTTTTCTTCTGTTTTGAATATTTAGTGTTATAACATGCCTACTGCATCTGATCATGTTCTTACTAATGTTGTCATTTGCATAGCACTTTCTCAGTTCTTGTTCTCTTCTTACTAACATCAGGCATAAATCATATTAATTACTCTTTTCTTATTTTGTTTTGCAAGACATGATAAAGCATTTAGGATGCCAAAAAGGTATGTAAAGTATGCCAAGTCTATATATACATACAGAAGCAATTATACCATGACCTGCTTTTTTTTAATTGTAAGAACAGTGGTAGAAGCCTATAAAGAATACTCGCAGCAAGAATGCATCTCAGAATTGTGCTTTGATGTCAAGTTGTCTAGTTGTAGGTCAGAGAATAAGAATAACTGAACATTAAATTGAAAGTTCAGTTATTCTGATATCAGGTATGGGGTTGTAAAGAGGTAAATGACAGCCCCTACATGGCATGTGAGCATATTCAGCTCCCACCCTCATCTGACTGCTGCCTGCCTGCCCACCCAGTAACACATTCAGACTAGTCAGTCAGGCTACAGGCCAGTGAAGTGTCTGTACAGCACTTGACACCCAACTTTGGCCTGGGGTACTGAATTCCAGTCCTTGCGGGCAGCACCTCGTATGTGTGTACAAGCACTGACAAAACACCACCATCATGGAGAAGTCACAGAATTAAACAAATAATTTTTTTGATCATGCAGGCTTCATTAGGGGTTAATTTATGGACAGACATGCTGGCCACAGTCATATAGATTTTAGAGGCGCTACACATGCTATTGACGAAATTCAGTTTTGTCCCCACTCTTATTGCCTGATGAAGAGGGCTGGGCCTGCGAAATGCGTTGCACTGTTTTTGGGGTACCGTATAATAAATGTATTGATTTAAGTAGTGTAGGTTCTATATGTCACATCAAACCGCCCACTTCCGGTAAAGTGACAGGTACCACGCCCCTTTCCACACCCCTATAGGTATGTGACGTCAAACCGCCCACATCCGGCTTAGTGACAGGTACCACGCCCCTTTCCCCCACCCTTTTCTACGCCCCTATAGGTATGTGACGTCAAGCCGCCCACATCCTGTTTAGTGACAGATGTTCCGCCCCCCTTTTCAACGCCCTCTTCAGGTCTAAGGGGGTTCCCCATGACGTTTTGCCCTCACTGATGCCGGATTCAACCCATTATAGTGCCCAAAGTGTCCATTTTGTGTTGCAAACCATTTTGCCTGATACGTGGGCCTTAATGAGCCCAGACCATGCCATATATACGGGCCCATTGTTTGATACGCATCCCTTTATGTTTTATAGCACTTAATATTGTGTAAGCTTTTATTAATAAGGACGCGGTAGCAAGTTTTATGTGCTTTTTATTAAATCATTATAAAGATACAAATTAACAGCGGATGAATTTAAATGAAATCATTATAAAGATACAAATTAACAGCGGATGAATTAAAAACCGCTGTAAAAGATCATTTTCGTTGGTATATACATAGAGACACAAATTAACAGTATCTGAATTAAAAACCAATGTAAAATATTGTTTTCATTGTATGTACATAAAATAACTTTATTACAGGGCATGATATACTGAACAGAAAAAAAAACAGGTTTTATTTTCGTACATGATCAGAAAACAACAAACTATTTTTGGTTTGTCGGAATTGCCTAGCGGTCTAATCCATGGGTGGCGTTTTCGTTGTAAACGGTTACGTATCTGACACGGGTTCGATTACGGCTCCCGGCAAACCTTTTAAGTCCTTGTATGAAAATAATTAGAGAGTTAACCAGTGTGTTTGCAGCAAAGGAAGAGTTCTTTTTTTAGGAAGCAAAGTCCCCTGTGTTAGTCCTGGTGATGGAGAGAACATTCGGCGACTGACAGGAGTGCTAGGTGTCGCGGTTGATTCCTCAGGCAATTGTGCTTTTAGATGGTCGAGCATGTCTCTTGTCCTTGTATTACCAACCACAGTAGACGGTACATTTAATTCAGCCATGGCATCCATAAATATTTTCCAACCAGGAGGCGCTTTATTCGCTGTCATGGCGTGGTTTTGCGTAGCGCTGCGAACCAAATCAACCATGTTGGATCCAGGAACAATATGACCTCTGTAAACAAATTCCCCTCTTGCATTCCAAGTAACTGTATCATCAGCCTGAACAAGTCTATTTAACAACAGCGCTGCATTTTTCTTAAAACGTTCATTAACATGATTAAGTAATTCAGCAATATCATCGTGTTTGTTACCATTAACATTTGTCAATTGCATCTGATCAGATGAGGATGGCGTTATCAAAGTTAAAGAAGTTGTTTCTTTTCCAGTCTGTCTGGCAAACGTTAAGTATCTCTGTAACACAGCAGTGTATCTCTTAATTTTCTCATCATCAGACATGTCATTCCTATGCAAAATTTCACTAATTTCTGCATCTTGACGCTGTGTAACAGTCTGACGTATGTCGGGTGCTGTTGCAGATGGCCTCTTTATTTTGTCAAGTTCTTGTTTGGACACCAAGAACATTTTCTCAGTATGATCCATCATGAGCCACCAACACGGCTAGCAATCAGGCTCGTTATTAAGGGGATGGCAAACCCAAGGAGGGAGCCTATAAACCCACCAGACTGATTCACAAGTCGTTTCTTGGTTTTAATGGGAAACGTTTTATCGCTCAGTTTCTTTATAGCTTTTCGCCACCTTTTAAGTAGTTTCTTTTGCCGTTCTTTCAGGGGTATCTTCCCTTTTATAATGTTGAGAGCGATCTCACCAATAGCCGAAATCAAATCGTTACTGGCATTTCGTAAAATTGATTTCCGGACAGATGGCCTTGCTTTCACTAGAACTTTTAAAATGGCCCAATTGCGCCTCAGCCTGTTAGACATCTTTACAGATGTCTATGCACGTTTAAGAATGACAAGTAAGATGGAGAAAATCACTTTTTAGAGCTTTGGTTTTTGTACACATACACAGCCGGTAAGTCCGGAGGGAACAGACCCGTTCTCAAGCGGAGCGCGTCTGGAGTATCCGAACGTAAATCTACCAGTAAATAGCCATAAGGCACTTGTGTAGCATCTTCAAAAGCCTCTAAAAAGAAACGTGTTTTACCAGGGTACATTTGTCTAGCCAACGTGGTAATTTGTAATTTATCACGTGGATTTTTAAAAAGCACCATATATTTAGTATTCAGATTTATGGTTCTGCTTTTCTTACCCTGGCAAAAAACATTTTGAACAAGATACATTATGCTCAGGTTTCTGTGATGGACATACTTGGTAAATGCCTGCTGTATTTCAAGGTTTTCACAAGCCGCCTCCATGAGATCATCAACAACTGCCAAATTTACCTTGTCAGGTGGGAACAGATCTTCGTCTGTAAAAGTATGCGGTAACCCCTCGACAAATTTGATGTGTGAAAAGAAACGAGAGAGATCATCATACAGTTTTTGCCAACAAGCATAAAACCAAACAACATTTTCAGGCTTGTGCGACATAAGTGTGTCAGCGTGTAGTAAGAGCTGTTTTACAAAATAACTCTTTCCAGAGTTGGAGGGCCCCGCCAAAATACAAGAAAAAGGGTGTTGAAAACGTGGGTCCATAACTGTTTCAGTACCCAAAAGGCAGTGTGGTAAAGTCATTTACCAATTGTCTCTTAGTGTAAACGCACTTCTGTGTTTTGCGTAGAGGTCTCGTTTCTATGCGCCAAAGCTTCTTATTTCTGACAATGCCCGGCTGTTCTATGCCTATTGTTTTCTGCGTCTTAGAATCTGAATTTCGGGGGTAATCCAGCACAATGTCTTTCAAGCTGTCAAAATTAATAAGCTGCGTGTTAGCCACATTGAGTGTTATACCCTTAACTTTTAAGGTGGTTTTACCAGTATTTAATTTGTAACCATATGTCTTGGGCCCCGCAGAGACAAACTCTGTAATGTATGTGCCATCAGGTACCTCACTTGTCAGCTCACCAAGAAAATCACCCAACGGCGGATTCCAATCACCCTCTTTACTCACAAAGATGACAGAGTCTGTGTCGTGGTAAAGGACACGTTCTTGCAAACAATCCAGTAATTGATACAATTCCAATCTGGCATAAGCGGTGGTAAAACAGGCTATAAAGATGTTTGTGTTTTTGTTTACCGTATAACGTTCTTTGGTATATTTCCAATTAGCTACAACCGTCTCATCACTAATGAAATTAACCTCGGAAAGCTCGTGGACCGTGGTATGGTAAAAAGGCCAGTTTGAAAAGTTCATCCGGGTCTGAAACTATGCTGGTGTGTGGTAAGTTTGATCTTTGACCAAACTTACCCCACAGGGAGTTCAGGAAAAGTTTGGATATCTGTCGTTTAGCCGGGTTCACAGCTATTTTGTCAGCTCGTAGGTGGATGCCCTCTTTTTTGTAAAATGAGTCAATATAATGTTTTTTGTCCTCATCGTTTTTACACCAGCTGGGGTAACCAGAAGCCTCTTGTTTATCCCTGAGGTGTAGTTTAATATAAGGCGCAAACAGCTCCTCTGTGGTGTTTGGGAAGTGCCAGATCTCATAAACTTCTGCAATCCTATAGCCCTTCTGTACAGCTAAAGTGAGTTCTATAGTGCACCAGGTACCTGTCAGTGAGCGTTGTTCATCCGTGTGATTGCAGATGTCTGTCAGTGTATTCAGAGCACATGTGTAGCATAGGGGGAACATGAGTTTTTTGTTGAGTTTTACAGGAAGAATTGGAAAAAATAAATCTCTAGGTGGGTACACTTTCACTTTAGCAATGCCAAAGTATTTTTGTATGTACCCAAAGTTGTCAAAAATGATTTCAGGATGACCTACAGGGTATGTTTTGGTTTTGTTTACAAAAGGGTAAAGACTTGTGAAATCATAATAATGAATGGTTTCATCAACTTGTGTTTTGTGATACAGTTTGATAGCATTTGTTCTCCCACCATAAAGAGCATCACGGGGCTCCAGCGGTACTGGGAACGCCATTTTAAGGAGATAATCTTTGACCCTATCATCTTTTGCAACCATTTCATTCCACTCATGTTCCCACATTATGCGCAGTGTAAACCCACATTTTAAGAGGTAACTTTTCTTTGCTAAGAATGTGTTGTACAACTGGCCGTATGTAGACTTGGTAACATCGTTGTTATCACTCTCATTATAACACACGGGACAGCCATGATAAAAACAGCCCTGAAACTCAAAAGCTATGTGTACGTCATTAACAAAAGCATATCCGTCCAAAAAGTACTTCCCTACCTGCTTTTCACCACCGCTTAGAGCGTGTTTTATAGAGATGCCCTCTGAATGCTGTACATACATAAGCCAGTGTATAGCCGGTGTGGAATAACGTTTCTGTGTTTTATGATAGTTATCAGCTGGTAGAATGGCTATAGTGTCTGTTGGGAGAAACTTAAATCTGTACATAGCCATGCAGACAGAGGCCAGAGTGATGAGCTGAAAGGGGTCAATGCATTTAGTCACTATAACGGGCTCCTTCTTACGTTTGCAGTACTGTGTCACTTCTTTTCTAGTCATTTGCATGACCTGCTCTCTGTAACACTCACAGGCCTTTCTCAAAATTTCCACATCCTGCTTGCAATAAGCTTTCAACTGTTCTTGAAAATTAAATGTGTCATTTTTATGCTCCTCATACCACTCCAAGATTTCTTTTTTCTCACCTGCCATCATGTATTCCGCACCATAGTACTGTATATGGGGCATGGGGCCTACATAGCTCTGATTTGCTTCTGTGTTGAAGAAATGTGGGAAATGGCCTTTAGCCCCTGAAAACCCCATGGCTTCTTGCATTTTACTGAGCTTCATAGGTATGAAATTTAAAGAATCTATGAATCTCATTTTTAAATCTACCAGGGTCACGCACATTAGACGTCCCCCTTGATTCACTATGCGCATTTCTAGTTTTTCCCTGATAAATTCTTGAACAACAAAATAGACGTCATACCTCCCGGCATTATGCGCTATGAAGGTATATCCGGTAAATTTACCGCTGGTGAAAAACAGTACAAAGTCTCGGGTGCATGTCTTACCGCTGAATTCCCAGGATGTTGGACCGTATAATGTTGTTGCATAAATGTAATTCAGTATGTGCGTGCCTGTCTCCTGCATACACTCAAAGTCATAGAAAATGTACTTTTCTGTCATTTGTTTATTACTGTATGTCTGCATGAAGCAAATATGGTCATCAAATCTGAATACACGACCGCCACAAATGCGGCATCTCAGACCGCTGCACTTATGATCATCACCATTGCTGACAAAACTGAAACAAGAGTCACAAAACGATTTCATCCTGCAGATTTCCACATGATTAACAGCTAAACGTTTATGTTCTTCAAAACACGCATTTGACCTGCAAAACACACGACAGCGGGGGCACCTAGGCTGATCACCTGACACCTCTCTGCAATCTGATCTCTGACTTTTGCAAAACTGTACATAGAGATGAGCGTAATGGAGTAATTACGATTTCGCGAAATTTCGCGTAATTAGTGTAATTACGTTTATGGCCGTAAGTACATAATCGTAATGAAGAAGGATTTCGCGAAATTTCACGTAAGCGTAATTTTCGCATTACAACGGGTATTACGAAATTAATGCGTATGGTCATGCTCCCGAAGCGGAAAAGTTGACGCATGTATCAATGTTAGGTAGCCGCCGACTTTAAGGGTTAATAGCAAAGCCCCCTTAAATGCTAAGAGCCTCAAATTTGGAGAATATATTAAGGAGATCAGGAGGAATAAGAGGAAATTTTTTTTTTCAAAAAGACCTTATAGTTTTTGAGAAAATCGATGTTAAAGTTTCAAAGGAAAAATGTAAACATTTAAAAACCTGCCGAATTTAACGGTTAATAGCAAAGCCTGCTTAAAGTTTAGGAACACCAAATTCCCAGGGTATATTAAGGGGATCAGTGGGAATAAGAGGAAAAAATTTTTTTTCAAAAAGACCTTATAGTTTTTGAGAAAATCGATTTTTGAGTTTCAAGGGCGAAAATGTCTTTTAAATGCAGAAAATGTCAGGTTTTTTTGCACAGGTAACAATAGTGTATTATTTTCATAGATTCCCCCAAGTGGGAAGAGTTTTACTTACTTCGTTCTGAGTGTGGGAAATATAAAAAAAAAACGACGTGGGGTCCCCCCTCCCAGACCTCTTTAACCCCTTGTCCCCCATGCAGGCTGGGATAGCCAGAATGCGGAGCACCGGCCGCGTGGGGCTCCGCACCCTGACTATACCAGCCCGCATGGTCTATGGATTGGGGGGTCTCGGAAGGGGAGGGGCAGCCAAGCTTTCCCCTCCCCCTCGGAGCCCTTGTCCAATCCAAGGACAAGGGGCTCTTCTCCACCTCCGATGGGCGGTGGAGGTGGAGGCCGCGATTTCCTGGGGGGAGGTTCATGGTGGAATCTGGGAGTCCCCTTTAAAAAGGGGTCCCCCAGATGCCCACCCCCCCTCCCAGGAGAAATGAGTATAGAGGTACTTGTACCCCTTACCCATTTCCTTTAAGAGTTAAAAGTAAATAAACACACAAACACTTAGAAAAAGTATTTTAATTGAACAAAAAACATAACCACGAAAAAAGTCCTTTAATATTCTTAATTAACCATTAATACTTACCTGTCCCTTTAAATAAATGATCCCTCGAAATAGCCTCGGAAATGTTCTATCAGTTACAATGTAACAAAGTTATTACAATGTAACAACTTTGTTACATTGTAACTACGCCGCACCCGACGTCACTCGCCGCCGCCGCATACGCGTCTGCGCTGCACACATTCCCGACAGAGCTCTGAGCTATATATACATGGGTGACATGTGGGTGGCATGTGGGAGAGGCAGGAAGGGCAGCGGAGCCGGCGGGGACTTAGCGTCCTGCACGGACCCGACAGAGCTCTGAGCTATATAGCTCAGAGCTCTGAGAAGCATCTTTGTATTTTGGCTCCAAGGAGCCCCATTGGTCCTTAGCAGACCAATGGGGTTCCTTTTGATTTGAAGGAACCCCATTGGTCTGCTAAGGACCAATGGGGCTCCTTGGAGCCAAAATACAAAGATGCTTCTCAGAGCTCTGAGCTATATAGCTCAGAGCTCTGTCGGGAATGTGTGCAGCGCAGACGCGTATACGGCGGCGGCGAGTGACGTCGGGTGCGGCGTAGTTACAATGTAACAAAGTTGTTACGTTGTAATAACTTTGTTACATTGTAACTGATAGAACATTTCCGAGGCTATTTCGAGGGATCATTTATTTAAAGGGACAGGTAAGTATTAATAGTTAATTAAGAATATTAAAGGACTTTTTTCGTGGTTATGTTTTTTGTTCAATTAAAATACTTTTTCTAAGTGTTTGTGTGTTTATTTACTTTTAACTCTTAAAGGAAATGGGTAAGGGGTACAAGTACCTCTATACTCATTTCTCCTGGGAGGGGGGGTGGGCATCTGGGGGACCCCTTTTTAAAGGGGACTCCCAGATTCCACCATGAACCTCCCCCCCAGGAAATCGCGGCCTCCACCTCCACCGCCCATCGGAGGTGGAGAAGAGCCCTTTGTCCTTGGATTGGACAAGGGCTCGGAGGGGGAGGGGAAAGCTTGGCTGCCCCTCCCCTTCCGAGACCCCCCAATCCATGGACCATGCGGGCTGGTATAGTCAGGGTGCGGAGCCCCACGCGGCCGGTGCTCCGCATTCTGGCTATCCCAGCCTGCATGGGGGACAAGGGGTTAAAGAGGTCTGGGAGGGGGGACCCAACGTCGTTTTTTTTTAATATTTCCCACACTCAGAACGAAGTAAGTAAAACTCTTCCCACTTGGGGGAATCTATGAAAATAATACACTATTGTTACCTGTGCAAAAAAAACTGACATTTTCTGCATTTAAAAGACATTTTCGCCCTTGAAACTTAAAAATCGATTTTCTCAAAAACTATAAGGTCTTTTTGAAAAAAAATTTTTTCCTCTTATTCCCACTGATCCCCTTAATATACCCTGGGAATTTGGTGTTCCTAAACTTTAAGCAGGCTTTGCTATTAACCGTTAAAGTCGGCGGGTTTTTAAATGTTTACATTTTTCCTTTGAAACTTTAACATCGATTTTCTCAAAAACTATAAGGTCTTTTTGAAAAAAAAATTTTTCCTCTTATTCCTCCTGATCTACTTAATATATTCTCCAAATTTGAGGCTCTTAGCATTTAAGGGGGCTTTGCTATTAACCCTTAAAGTCGGCGGCTTTTTTATATTATACGGAGCGTTACGGTTTAACGCGAAATTACGGTAGCGTTTAATGCGAAATTACGGCATGAACGAAACGCGAAATTACGCGTTGAAAATTACGCTTACGGTATTTTCAATTACGATTTTAATGGCAATTACGCTACTGTAATTTCGCATCGTAATCGCTAATTTCGCATGCGTAATTTTAGTAATGCGAAATTACGAAAATTTCAGCTCAACTCTAACTGTACACAACCGTGATTATACTTGTGCGTGTACACCGAACAACATCTCTCACAAAAGTAATCGGCACCAATAAAAGCTTTCACATTTTTAATACCATAATAATGTTTTTCATGATGTAAAACATACACAGTCTTCTCTTTAGGTGTCTGGCCTGTATGATAATACTGCCACTTGCCACAACCGTGATACAGCACTTTAATTGTGACATCTAAATAGTTCTCAAACAACATAACATCACTAAATGACACCATTTGATTCTCAGGTATTCCCAAATCTTTGTGCGTCTGACAGGCTTTTTCTAACAAAACATGATCAGCTACATCAACACCTATCAAAAGAGCATGAAGACTAGCAGCAAGACAAACATTAGAGCTGTAATTGTTGAAATCATACAGCCACTGCTTCTTACGTTTAATAATCTGACTGTATGTGATAGACTTCAAAATCCTTCTAGCACCACCACGCCGGTTCTTGATAACAGTAATCACAAGTTTGAGGGTGTTGCAGGCAACACACTCGGCGTTGCTCTGTAAAGCATTTGCAATGTTGTTCAGAAACGTTTCAGCGTTAAAATCATCTCTAGACTGTTTAGCTGACACAACAGGATCAAATGTGTCCCCACCATGCAACCTCAGCTGGACAAAATCACCAGGATCTACTTCAGTAACTATGCGTGACAGCAGCGTCTGAATAGCAGAATGTATAACATTAATCGATTCAACGAACGAGCGTATTCTATTAAGGTTCACAAACCTAAAGTGATCAATATACTCAAAACCGTTAAAACGTACTAGTTCCCGCTGCTGGTGAAAAACATGATCTAAATACACAGAACCATCATCAGATTGTCCAGAATCATTACACTGCCCACTGTCTGTGTCTGGGGTGTAGTTGTCTGTTATGGAACTGTCACGCTGTAGTGAACTATCAGCTGTTTCTCCCTGATCTGCGTCATGCTGTTGGTTGTCAGTTGTGACGGTCGTTTGTGGCGCTTGTTGTTGAATGGTATTTTGTGCAGATTGCGTTTGACTGTTTGGTGGGCCAGAAGTCGTGACCCGTTTGTTAAAACGTTGTTTTCTTTTTTCTCTAGAGCGCAGAGAACGCCTAGCTGAATATAACATTTTTATAGCCCGTTTTAAAGATCTAGATTTTATACGCTGAGTTGTTTTATTAATTGTTCTTAGGGTGTTGCAGCTAACACCACCACCCACCATGACTAGTCAATCATCAATCCCTAGATCCCTCTCAAATGCCACCACATTTTTGAATATTTTTTCACATTTTTCATCTTCTGCTATTACAGCCGCGTCATTTGAGGGGGATGGTAATGCAGCTTGTAAAGCGTAATTATTCCTAAGAATACATAGTAAATAATTAGCCATTCTATACAGTCTATGCTGCCTGCTACCCAAACGTGCCAGTGCTACTTGCGCTTTTCTCCCCCATATACCGTAGGCTACGAGTTGCGGCGGGTCTGCCGGACTATGTGTATGTGCTATTATAGAGGTTGGTGGTGTTGTCCCTATTTCTGTAGATTCATTTTCTGGACTTTGGTGATCGTGCATAGGTGTGTCAAACATGATACGCCTCTTTAAACTGTTTATATCAAGAGAGCATGTAGGTGTATCCTGAACAGCGCCTGAAGTATTGTTTGGTATTCTGCTGGTTGACTCACCACCATGCCTGAAATTCTGCGACGTTGGTATATCCTCGCAAATTGGTGATAAAGGTGTTTTTCTTATAGCCCCATTACGGGGTCTACGTGTTCCTGCTGGGGTCCTGGATAAAGGTGTTCTTCTTATAGACCCATTACGGTGTCTACGTGTTCCTGCTGGGATCCTGTCGGTTGATGTTGTGGGTTGAACAGCAGACTCTTGAATTACATTAAACCATCTCAATGAGCTAGTTGTCCTTTTTGCTGCGTATTAAAAATAAAACATAAGGAATTATAAACAACACAGTAAACACACAGCTTTATTTGCAATACACAGTTTTGTTTGTTGTTTTTTTCAAGCTATACACTACATTAAATAGGACAAGCTTTAAAAAAGCGCACTTACGGGCACCAGGGCATTTTTTGACCTTAGCAGGCGGCTGCGACGACGTAGTTAAGTCAATTGTGTCGGGGTCCGCGTTTTCCTCGTCAGGACGCTGTAAAAATGGAGCAGTTTCTTGTCTTTTGTGTATTCTTACGCTGTGATCAACAGCATCTGTCCGACTGTTAAAGCTGTTGAGAGCTTTTCTTTTACCTGTTCCTGAAAAATAAAGAAAAACAAAGTTTTATGTACAGACCATTTTCCCCAACATATATAAATCCACGTGATAAATTACAAATTACCACGTTGGCTAGACAAATGTACCCTGGTAAAACACGTTTCTTTTTAGAGGCTTTTGAAGATGCTACACAAGTGCCTTATGGCTATTTACTGGTAGATTTACGTTCGGATACTCCAGACGCGCTCCGCTTGAGAACGGGTCTGTTCCCTCCGGACCTACCGGCTGTGTATGTGTACAAAAATCAAAGCTCTAAAAAGTGATTTTCTCCATCTTACTTGTCATTCTTAAACGTGCATAGACATCTGTAAAGATGTCTAACAGGCTGAGGCGCAATTGGGCCATTTTAAAAGTTCTAGTGAAAGCAAAGCCGTCTGTCCGGAAATCAATTTTACGAAATGCCAGTAACGATTTGATTTCGGCTATTGGTGAGATCGCTCTCAACATTATAAAAGGGAAGATACCCCTGAAAGAACGGCAAAAGAAACTACTTAAAAGATGGCGAAAAGCTATAAAGAAACTGAGCAATAAAACGTTTCCCATTAAAACCAAGAAACGACTTGTGAATCAGTCTGGTGGGTTTATAGGCTCCCTCCTTGGGTTTGCCATCCCCTTAATAACGAGCCTGATTGCTAGCCGTGTTGGTGGCTCATGATGGATCATACTGAGAAAATGTTCTTGGTGTCCAAACAAGAACTTGACAAAATAAAGAGGCCATCTCCAACAGCACCCGACATACGTCAGACTGTTACACAGCGTCAAGATGCAGAAATTAGTGAAATTTTGCATAGGAATGACATGCCTGATGATGAGAAAATTAAGAGATACACTGCTGTGTTACAGAGATACTTAACGTTTGCCAGACAGACTGGAAAAGAAACAACTTCTTTAACTTTGATAACGCCATCCTCATCTGATCAGATGCAATTGACAAATGTTAATGGTAACAAACACGATGATATTGCTGAAATACTTAATCATGTTAATGAACGTTTTAAGAAAAATGCTGTTGTTAAATAGACTTGTTCAGGCTGATGATACAGTTACTTGGAATGCAAGAGGGGAATTTGTTTACAGAGTGTGAGAAAACGCGGAAAAGCCGCCGCGTGTGCCAAGAACGAGGCGGCTGATTCCACGTCCAAAGCGGCGGTTTGCACGCATGGACACGCGTCTGGTGGTATGGTGGAATGCGGAAGAGCCGCCGCATGTCCTGACAGCAAAGCGGCTGTTTGCATGCAACAGCATGTGCTTGGTGTGGCTGGGTCTGTTAGTGCACCTAGGCAGATGGAGAGCTATGCTCGCGCGGGCCTGAATTCAGGACCTTTATACCTGCAGAGGAAGTGTCAGCTGATCAGGAAGGTCAGCTGATTCCTGCAGGACTCATGATTGGCTGAATGGTTCGGGCGGGGCAGCAGAGTCTACAGAATGGCAGACCGAACCCAAATGGACGCACTGTATAGCCATGTTGAAGTCCTGACCACCGCGGTAAACCAACTTTCCGCGGCAGTTTTGAACCAACAGACCCAGATATGTCAGATATTTGGGGCTATTTCAGGACTTCAATCAGTGCGGTCTCCTCTTAGCACAGACATGCGTATGCCTGTACCTGAAAAATTTTCTGGCGACAGATCTGATTTTCGGAACTTTAGAAATAGAGTGTTATCATACTTTGAGTTAAGGCCTAATTCATCTGGAACCGAGGCACAGAGAATTACGTTCATTAAGACTCTATTGTCAGGGGATTCCCAGACCTGGGCATATGGTCTTCCTATTGGGCATCAGGCCCTGACCTCGGTCGATGAATTTTTTGAGGCTATGGCTATGATTTACGATGACCCAGACATCGCCTCGACTTCTGAACGGAAGCTCAGGCTTCTGCGTCAGGGCAAAGGTCTGGTGGAAAATTATGCTGCGGAGTTTAGGAGGTGGGCAGTCTCGGCTAGATGGGACGCATTCGCCCTCCTAGACTGTTTTTTGGCCGGATTGTCAGATAATATTCATGAGGTAATGATAGGCCATCCTGAGCCCGAATCATTGGATGAGGCAATCTCTTTGGCCATACAGATAGATCGCCGTTTGCGCCACCAGAGACAGATTCGTGGTAGAGTGGCCAGAAGGTCTATCTTACACGACTCTTCTCGGTCTCCCTCACCTCCAGGCGAACCTATGCAAATTGGGTACACAAGGTTGAATCTGGGGGAAAAGAGTCGCAGGAGCCCAAAGAAGAACGCTTTACATGATTCCACTAGGCCAGACAAAAGCTATCGCCTAGGATTAGTCAAAATCATAGGTGAGCAGGGTTCATCCCTGAACGATGGTCGGCTGATCCTTCCTTGTTCGGTTACGTGGGAAGGTCGGACCAAGTCCGCAGAAGCCATGGTGGACTCAGGTTCGTCAGCAAACCTCATCGACTACGATTTTGCCAAAAGTCTGGGGATACCGTTATCTGCACCCGACCGGCAGATTTCGGTCACTGCAGTGGACGACTCTCCATTGCGCAGTGCCCAGTTTCTTTCCCAAACCCCCCTACTGTCATGTTGTTTAGGGGCAGTGCATGAAGAGAGTTTACAGTTCCTGGTCCTGCCGATGAAAGGGTCTGCTGTTGTTCTCGGTATGCCCTGGTTGCAACTCCACTCTCCACTGTTTGACTGGGCTTCAGGACAGTTACTGAACTGGTCAGCTCATTGTCATGAGCACTGTTTAAAGAAGGGTGAGGTGGATAAAACCAGGATACAGGTCGCAGGAAAGGCAGGACAGTGTACAGTTATTTCTAATGGTTCCTGTTCCTCACGGTTTCCTCTCATGTATAAATCTGATAGCAAAAGCCCCAAAGCAGACACTTTAGACAGGGGTTTTTGGCCCAAAACCATTCTACCACCAAAAAAACAGGCTGACAAAAAATCATTTCCTGTGTCCCCGCCCGGGTCAGCGCTGCAGGTGGATTCCACTCCCTCCCTCCCTGGGTGGATTGATGGCCGGCCTGAGTATGAGATAAAAGGAAAATTCTCTAACTTACGTCCTGGAAAGCCAGGAAGGAGATGTCCGGAGTCCACTCCTCAGCGGGGGGGTACTGTGAGAAAACGCGGAAAAGCCGCCGCGTGTGCCAAGAACGAGGCGGCTGATTCCGCGTCCAAAGCGGCGGTTTGCACGCATGGACACGCGTCTGGTGGTATGGTGGAATGCGGAAGAGCCGCCGCATGTCCTGACAGCAAAGCGGCTGTTTGCATGCAACAGCATGTGCTTGGTGTGGCTGGGTCTGTTAGTGCACCTAGGCAGATGGAGAGCTATGCTCGCGCGGGCCTGAATTCAGGACCTTTATACCTGCAGAGGAAGTGTCAGCTGATCAGGAAGGTCAGCTGATTCCTGCAGGACTCATGATTGGCTGAATGGTTCGGGCGGGGCAGCAGAGTCCAGCAACTATATATTCTGCTGCTTGTCAGTTGCTGGTTGTCTGCCATTGCTAACACTTGCGTGAAGGCACTCAGACCTTAGCTAGACCCGACAGTGTGCCAGAACCGTCTGGAGCTGGGAATCCACACGGAGTCAGATTCTTGATAGCTTAAAGTACTAATTGTATGGTATTATTTGTTAGACCAGTTCCAGGGTGTTGAGATCAAGGCCCTCACACCCCAGACTAGGAATACTGTGTATCATTTATGTTATACTACAGACTAGTTCCAGGGTGTTGTGAATACGGACCTCACACCCAAGACTAGGGAACTGTATTATCATTTATGTTATGCTCCAGACTAGTTCCAGGGTGTTGTGAATACGGACCTCACACCCAAGACTAGGGAACTGTATTATCATTTATGTTATGCTCCAGACTAGTTCCAGGGTGTTGAGAATACGGACCTCACACCCAGACTAGGTTGTGTTATTACTGTGTTACGTTAGCCCAGTTCAGGGCAAAGCCTTACATATTAGCAGCAGGGCTTCCTGCTTTCCAGCCTTGGTCCCTCGCTCAGGGGTCCACAGGCTACAGGAATATCACCCACCGCTCAGGGGTGAATTCCTCGGGAGTATAGGCCGCCAGCTCCTCTGGTGGTCTTTACTCAGAGTTGTTACTGTTGCACCAAACACTTACACTCTCCCTGGTGTCTAGAGGTTAGACATATCTGATTATTGACGATTCCGCAGATCCTCAATAATCGGGTATATCTGTATTTTTGGGGATACTGCGGATCGCCAAGGATCAGATTCTCTCTCTGGTTGCTGACACTGATCGTAACACAGAGGTCATATTGTTCCTGGATCCAACATGGTTGATTTGGTTCACAGCGCTATGCAAAACCACGCCATGACAGCGAATAAAGCGCCTCCTGGTTGGAAAATATTTATGGATGCCATGGCTGAATTAAATGTACCGTCTACTGTGGTTGGTAATACAAGGACAAGAGACATGCTTGACCATCTAAAAGCACAATTGCCCGAGGAATCAACCGTTACACCTAGCACACCTCCTGTCAGTCGCCGAATGTTCTCTCCATCACCAGGACTAACACAGGGGACTTTGCTTCCTAAAAAAAGAACTCTTCCTTTGCTGCAAACACACTGGTTAACTCTCTAATTATTTTCATACAAGGACTTAAAAGGTTTGCCGGGAGCCGTAATCGAACCCGTGTCAGATACGTAACCGTTTACAACGAAAACGCCACCCATGGATTAGACCGCTAGGCTATTCCGACAAACCAAAAATAGTTTGTTGTTTTCTGATCATGTACGAAAATAAAACCTGTTTTTTTTCTGTTCAGTATATCATGCTCTGTAATAAAGTTATTTTATGTACATACAATGAAAACAATATTTTACATTGGTTTTTAATTCAGATACTGTTAATTTGTGTCTCTATGTATATACCAACGAAAATGATCTTTTACAGCGGTTTTAAATTCATCCGCTGTTAATTTGTATCTTTATAATGATTTATTAAAAAGCACATAAAACATGCTACCGCGTCCTTATTAATAAAAGCTTACACAATATTAAGTGCTATAAAACATAAAGGGATGCGTATCAAACAATGGGCCCGTATATATGGCATGGTCTGGGCTCATTAAGGCCCACGTATCAGGCAAAATGGTTTGCAACACAAAATGGACACTTTGGGCACTATAATGGGTTGAATCCGGCATCAGTGAGGGCAAAACGTCATGGGGAACCCCCTTAGACCTGAAGAGGGCATTGAAAAGGGGGGCGGAACATCTGTCACTAAACAGGATGTGGGCGGCTTGACGTCACATACCTATAGGGGCGTAGAAAAGGGTGGGGGAAAGGGGCGTGGTACCTGTCACTAAGCCGGATGTGGGCGGTTTGACGTCACATACCCATAGGGGCGGGGAAAGGGGCGTGGTACCTGTCACTTTACCGGAAGTGAGCGGTTTGATGTGACATATAGAACCTACACTACTGATTTATATGAAGACAGGATCTCGTGTCTGCTTTTGGGAGGCAAGCCCACCACTTTCTACAAGCAATTTTTAAATTGTTTTTTTACTTTTATCCTGCTGGTGCCTCTGTTCTACATACAAATACTCTGTGTCCACTCCTGGTGGAGGGGAGTGCTACCCCCTTTCTTATTTCTTTACTACAGAGAGCGACTTCTTAATCCTGAGTGAGGACAGGTCTAATCTCCTCACCTGCCTATTGAGTGGTTGCCTGAATGGTAACCCATGTTTGTGAGTATAAATTCTCTCACTAAACCACTTACCAATTGTCTTTAACATACTACACCATATTGGGCTCTCGTTTTTTTCTATTTCTATTTTATATAGATTTTAGACTTCTTAAACTTCTAACTCTAAAACAACTTCTAAAAGAATCTAAAGCAATTTGTTTTAACCTCTTCACACAAACTGGACATATGTACACACCCAGTTTGTGCATATGTGTGGCAAATAGGACGTACATGCGCATCCTGTCATTTAGTGGTAACTTCCAGGAGAGTATTTAGCCCCATCTAGTGGACAAAAAGTATAATTAAAATAAAAAAAAACCCTTATTAACACTCTACCCAACGTTTGTAATAGTCACTTAAAAAAGTGACAATTACAAAAAATAACAATATAAATAGTAACCTTAGGGTCTGAGCTTTTTAAATATATATGTAAAGAGGGAATACTACTGTTATTTTAGCAACTACGGACTTGTCATTATTGATGGGTCCAAAAAAAACACATGACAATGAAAATACACCTTTATATCCAATTAATGTACTGTCACCGTACATTGTACTAGGAACATAATTTAAATGTTGTAATTACAGGGAAAAATGTGCAAATAAAATGTGTGGGTTTTATTTACAGTAGCATTGTTAATTTGAAAACTATAGGAGGTGGAATTGGAGAAATAGCGTATTTCTTATTTATTTCCCTGTTTTTTCCTGCAAAATGCATAGAAGATAAAGTAATGACTGTAAACAAGCATCGCCCACAAAATGCCTAATTTGTATAACCTCCCCCCCCAAAAAAAATATAGATCATTTAGGTATGATAAGTAGTAATAAAGTTATCGCCAAATGAATGGGAGAAGCGCTGGCAGGGAAAAAAGGCTCTTGGTGGTAAGGGTTAAGTAGCCTGTGGCGTGAAGTAGTTAATGATCTATTCAATTTAATTTGCTGTAAATTTTCCTATTTGCCTATCTAATAATTATGATTGCATTTTATCATAAAAGATAGCAAGTCAATTTGATTTACAATACAGTTGTTTCAAAACATTTTATTAGGTGGGAATGCATATTACAATAGAGATATATCTGCACAGCATTTTACTGGCCACAATTTATATTGAATGAGCACTTTGTTGTAGAGTGAACTTTAGTGTAACACAAATGCCGTAATTACAAGTGCTCCAAAAAAAGTGTTTAACAAAAAGAACTAAAATTCTATGAAAACAACATTTGTGCCAAATAGCATACATACAGTATATTAATTACATTTCTTGTACCTTCTAATTGTGTCTTCTTTCCAGAAATCATATCCCAACTTTCTTCCCCAGACTTCAAATTTAAATACGGTAATGATAATTATCGTGCCAGGTTGTAGGCATAATTTCTATCCCATTATTCCCATCTTTTGTAAAATTACTACTAAGGTTGATGAACATTCGCTCCTATTCAAAACTAGTATTAAATGTCTAAAGGATTTCAAGTTATGGTGTTTTGGAATCATTCCAGTGCTTTGAGATCAGAATTTTTGTTGCCAATATGATATTAGCGATCACATGTCCATGTGGTTCTACAATCAGGTTGAGGTTTAAATTGAAAAGTTGTTTTATAAATCTGAAAGTGCCAGAAGGCAATCACAGTTTAAGTGTGTGGCCAGCTTTAGGCTTCCTTTAAATTGGTCTTTTTAACAAATATAACTTTTTAGTTTGCCCAATACCGTACTGGTCTACATTAGGACACAACTGACTCCATATTGTTACTTTGATTTTTTTACAGTTATTCTCAGATGATAACTGACTGGCCTCTGCCTATAGTGGCGATATGTTCGCTTGTCATGTTGGTATGCACCCTGGCAGGGATGCTGGTTGGACAGATGCCAGATTTTTCCGACCCTCTGATGGTGAGTTTTTCTCCTATAACAGTTACAGATACATCTACATCTTCTCATTATCCAGGAAAAATACAGTGTAGACCTAAACCCATGTCAAAAACAATTGAGGTAAAGCAAACTTATGAAACCATTATACATTATTGCGCTGTGTTGCAATTTATATACGCATATGGAGTGAGACTCCAGTCATAAAATTGTCCCCACCCCTAATCCCCTCAATAAAGCCATCTTGACCTGTGTAACATTGGTAACTGGATTAGTGGGCACCAGTCTTCAATTCTAAAGGTGTCCATACCCTGGCGTTCTATTGATTGCGCCAGGGTGGCTGCGCAGCAGTATTTTTTGAATTTATTTTTTTAAATCATGTAGCTAGCCTAGCGCTAGCTACATAATTCCCCCCTCCCTGCGGCATCCCTCCCACCCCTCGGATCGCCGCCGGCGATCAAGCCCATCCGGAAATCCCATTCTGAACGGGATTTCCTTTAGGGCCTCCCCCGTCGTCATGGCGACGAACGGAATGACGTCTTCGACGTCGTGACGTCACAGGGAGTCCCGATCCACCCCTCAGCGCTGCCTGGCACTGATTGGCCAGGCTGCGCGTGGGGTCTCGGGGGGGGGGGCTGTTACATGGCGGTAGCGGCGCATCAGCGGCGAGCAGCGGCGATCGTCCCCAACATGCAGCTAGCAAAGTGCTAGCTGCGTGGTTTAATAAAAAAAGTACGAAAATCGGCCCACCTGAGTGGTGCCCTGCGGCGGTTATGGACGAGCTGAGCTCGTCCATACCGCCAAAGAGGTTAACGGTACAATTTTTCCTTCAGATTCGATCTTTCAATGCACCTCTTATGATTGGATTGTATAAAAACTGCAGTTTCTGGCACAAATCGATGTGATATGATTCTTTGGACAGTCGGAAAAGGAAAAATGATTGATCCGAAAGTTGGATTTTATGATCGAATCAGAATGTAAAACCTTCTGAAATTGTTCCGTTAATGGGAACAATCGATAATTGCCTTCAGATTAGTAACGATAGTTCAAATTGCGTCAAAAGATTGTATATGATGAAAAAATTGTACCACTTTAATAGAGATTTAAAGACCTTAATAGAGATTTTAGAGAGAGGAAGTAAACCTGTAACCCAGTGCCTAACGTGTGGAAATAATTTGGGCTTGTTGCCAATAGCAACAATTCATATTCCTTATTTAATTTGCAAATCAAGACTATAAAATATTAACTGGAAGCAGTACAAAGGCGAACCAACAGACATTTTCACACACACTGTGTGGACAGACTCAGAGGGGACAGGCTTCTTGCACCTCTTTACACCAATCAAAGATTTCAATGATTTGTTGTTAAACTTACAGGATGCAAAAACGTAAACAGACAGTGGGAAACAATTAATATCACTCATTGGACCTGATTCATTCAATCATATTTTCACCTGAGTTTCCTCACAGGAGTTGTGTTCTTATTTTATTTACAAGACACATTTGTAGCAGTGAAAAGTGCTAAAAAGTAGTTAAGTAATGTAATATCTGTAACTTACCGGTAATTAATTTGGGATAACCGTTTCTATGCACTTTTTGCTTGATGGAAACTAAAAATGTATTTTATTGATAAAGTTTGAAAATGTCTCCTGTGAGAAAGTCAGTAGAAATGTTAAATGAATCAGGGCCATTATATCTATGCATTGATTTAACCACTTGAGGACCGCCCCCAGCCGATGGGCGGCGGCAAAGTCCGGGCCCAAACGACCGCAATACGCCCATCGGCGGGGGCGGCTGCGGGAGTGGCTATGCGGCGATCGCGTCATTCGTGACGCGATCAGCCGCCGGGGACTCGCTCCGCCCACCGCTCGTAGTAACCCGCCGGCCGTTCGGAAGCGCCGGCGGGTTACTAGCACCCGGATCGCCGCTGCACATATGTATAATAGGCTTTGTAATGTATACAAAGCCTATTATACTGGCTGCCTCCTGCCCTGGTGGTCCCAGTGTCCGAGGGACCACCAGGGCAGGCTGCAGCCACCCTAGTCTGCATCCAAGCACACTGATTTCCCCCCCCCCCCTGCTCCCTGATCGCCCAGAGCACCCCTCAGACCCCCCCCTGCCCACCCCCCAGACCACTTTTTGCACCCAGTCACCCCCCTAATCACCCATCAATCACTCCCTGTCACTATCTGTCAACGCTATTTTTTTTTATCCCCCCCCCTGCCCACTGCCCCCTCCTGATCACCCCCCCACTCCTCAGATTCTCCCCAGACCCCCCCCCAGACTCCCCCCCCCCGTGTACTGTATGCATCTATCCCCCCTGATCACCTGTCAATCACCTGTCAATCACCTGTCAATCACCCGTCAATCACCCGTCAATCACCCGTCAATCACCCCCTGTCACTGCTACCCATCAATCAGCCCCTAACCTGCCCCTTACGGGCAATCTGATCACCCACCCACACCAATAGATCGCCCGCAGATCCGACATCAGATCATCTTTCAAGTGCAGTGTTTACATCTCTTCTCTCCTCTAAACACCCACTAATTACCCATCAATCACCCCCTATCACCACCTGTCACTGTTACCCATCAGATTAGACCCTAATCTACCCCTTGCGGGCACCCAATCACCCGCCCACACGCCCAGATTGCCCTCAGACCCCCCCTTATCAATTCGCCAGTGCAATATTTACATCTGTTATTCCCTGTAATAACCCACTGATCACCTGTCAATCACCTATCAATCACCCCCTGTCACTGCCACCCATCAATCACCCCCTGTCACTGCCACCCATCAATCACCCCCTGTCACTGCCACCAATCAATCAGCCCCTAACCTGCCCCTTGCGGGCAATCTGATCACCCACCCACACCAATAGATCGCCCGCAGATCCGACATCAGATCACCTCCCAAGTGCAGTGTATACATCTCTTCTCTCCTCTAAACACCCACTAATTACCCATCAATCACCCCCTATCACCACCTGTCACTGTTACCCATCAGATTAGACCCTAATCTGCCCCTTGCGGGCACCCAATCACCCGCCCACACGCTCAGATTGCCCTCAGACCCCCCCTTATCAATTCGCCAGTGCAATATTTACATCTGTTATTCCCTGTAATAACCCACTGATCACCTGTCAATCACCTATCAATCACCCCCTGTCACTGCCACCCATCAATCACCCCCTGTCACTGCCACCCATCAATCACCCCCTGTCACTGCCACCAATCAATCAGCCCCTAACCTGCCCCTTGCGGGCAATCTGATCACCCACCCACACCAATAGATCGCCCGCAGATCCGACATCAGATCACCTCCCAAGTGCAGTGTATACATCTCTTCTCTCCTCTAAACACCCACTAATTACCCATCAATCACCCCCATCACCACCTGTCACTGTTACCCATCAGATTAGACCCTAATCTGCCCCTTGCGGGCACCCAATCACCCACCCACACGCTCAGATTGCCCTCAGACCCCCCCTTATCAATTCGCCAGTGCAATATTTACATCTGTTATTCCCTGTAATAACCCACTGATCACCTGTCAATCACCTATCAATCACCCCCTGTCACTGCCACCCATCAATCACCCCCTGTCACTGCCACCCATCAATCAGCCCCTAACCTGCCCCTTGCGGGCAATCTGATCACCCACCCACACCAATAGATCGCCCGCAGATCCGACATCAGATCACCTCCCAAGTGCAGTGTATACATCTCTTCTCTCCTCTAAACACCCACTAATTACCCATCAATTACCCCCTATCACCACCTGTCACTGTTACCCATCAGATTAGACCCTAATCTGCCCCTTGCGGGCACCCAATCACCCGCCCACACGCTCAGATTGCCCTCAGACCCCCCCTTATCAATTCGCCAGTGCAATATTTACATCTGTTATTCCCTGTAATAACCCACTGATCACCTGTCAATCACCTATCAATCACCCCCTGTCACTGCCACCCATCAATCACCCCCTGTCACTGCCACCCATCAATCAGCCCCTAACCTGCCCCTTGCGAGCAATCTGATCACCCACCCACACCAATAGATCGCCCGCAGATCCGACATCAGATCACCTCCCAAGTGCAGTGTTTACATCTCTTCTCTCCTCTAAACACCCACTAATTACCCATCAATCACCCCCTATCACCACCTGTCATGGTTACCCATCAGATTAGACCCTAATCTGCCCCTTGCGGGAACCCAATCACCCGCCCACACCTCAGAACATCCTCAGACCCCAGCCCTGATCACCTTGCTAGTGCATTGCTTGCATCTATTTCCCCCCTCTAATCACACCTTGAGACACCCATCAATCACCTCCTGTCACCCCCTAGCACACCTACCCATCAGATCAGGCCCTAATTTGCCCTGTGTGGGCTCCTGATCACTCGGCCAAACCCTCAGATCCCCCTCAGACCCCCTTCCGATCACCTCCCCAGTGCATTGATTGCATCTATTTTCCCCTCTAACCGCCCCCTGAGACACCCATCAATCACCTTCTTTCACCCCCCTAGCACCCCTATCCATCAGATCAGGCCCAAAACATCCTGTCATCTAAGAGGCCACCCTGCTTATGACCGGTTCCACAAAATGTGCCCCCTCATAGACCACCTGTCATCAAAATTTGCAGATGCTTATACCCCTGAACAGTCATTTTGAGAAATTTGGTTTCCAGACTACTCACAGTTTTGGGCCCGTAAAATGCCAGGGCAGTATAGGAACCCCACAAGTGACCCCATTTTAGAAAGAAGACACCCCAAGGTATTCTGTTAGGTGTATGATGAGTTCATAGAAGATTTTATTTTTTGTCAAAAGTTAGCGGAAATTGGATTTTTATTGTTTTTTTCACAAAGTGTCATTTTTCACTAACTCGTGACAAAAAATAAAATCTTCTATGAACTCACCATACCCCTAACGGAATACCTTGGGGTGTCTTCTTTCTAAAATGGGGTCACTTGTGGGGTTCCTATACTGCCCTGGCATTTTAGGGGCCCTAAACCGTGAGGAGTAGTCTAGAAAACAAATGCCTCAAAATGACCTGTGAATAGGACGTTTGGCCCCTTAGCGCACCTAGGCTGCAAAAAAGTGTCACACATGTGGTATCGCCATACTCAGGAGAAGTAGTATAATGTGTTTTGTGGTGTATTTTTACACATACCCATGCTGGGTGGGAGAAATCTCTCTGTAAATGGACAATTGTGTGTAAAAAAAAATCAAAAATGTGTCATTTACAGAGATATTTCTCCCACCCAGCATGGTTATATGTAAAAATACACCACAAAACACATTATACTACTTCTTCTGAGTATGGCGATACCACATGTGTGACACTTTTTTGCACCCTAACTGTGCTAAGGGGCCCAAAGTCCAATGAGTACCTTTAGGATTTCACAGGTCATTTTGAGACATTTGGGTTCAAGACTACTCCTCACGGTTTAGGGCCCCTAAAATGCCAGGGCAGTATAGGAACCCCACAAGTGACCCCATTTTAGAAAGAAGACACCCCAAGGTATTCTGTTAGGTGTATGATGAGTTCATAGAAGATTTTATTTTTTGTCACAAGTTAGCGGAAATTGATATGTATTGTTTTTTTTTCACAAAGTGTCATTTTCCGCTAACTTGTGACAAAAAAAAAAATCTTCTATGAACTCACCATACTCCTAACAGAATACCTTGGGGTGTCTTCTTTCTAAAATGGGGTCACTTGTGGGGTTCCTATACTGCCCTGGCATTTTAGGGGCCCTAAACCGTGACAGTAGTCTAGAATCCAAATGCCTCAAAATGACCTGTGAATAGGACGTTAGGCCCCTTAGCGCACCTAGGTTGCAAAAAAGTGTCACACATGTGGTATCGCCGTACTCAGAAGAAGTAGTATTTTGTGTTTTGGGGTGTATTTTTACACATACCCATGCTGGGTGGGAGAAATCTCTCTGTAAATGGACAATTGTGTGTAAAAAAAATCAAACAATTGTCATTTACAGAGATATTTCTCCCACCCAGCATGGGTATGTGTAAAAATACACCCCAAAACACATTATACTACTTCTCCTGAGTACGGCGGTACCACATGTGTGGCACTTTTTTGCACCCTAAGTGCGCTAAGAGGCCCAAAGTCCAATGAGTACCTTTAGGATTTCACAGGTCATTTTGCGACATTTGGTTTCAAGACTACTCCTCACGGTTTAGGGCCCCTAAAATGCCAGGGCAGTATAGGAACACCACAAATGACCCCATTTTAGAAAGAAGACACCCCAAGGTATTCCGTTAGGAGTATGGTGAGTTCATAGAAGATTTTATTTTTTGTCACAAGTTAGCGGAAAATGACACTTTGTGAAAAAAAACAATTAAAATCAATTTCCGCTAACTTGTGACAAAAAAAAAAAATCTTCTATGAACTCACCATCCTCCTAACGGAATACCTTGGGGTGTCTTCTTTCTAAAATGGGGTAATTTGTGGGGTTCCTATACTGTCCTGGCATTTTAGGGGCCCTAAACCGTGAGGAGTAGTCTTGAAACGAAATTTCTCAAAATGACCTGTGAAATCCTAAAGGTACTCATTGAACTTTGGGCCCCTTAGCGCAGTTAGGGTGCAAAAAAGTGCCACACATGTGGTATCACCGTAGTCAGGAGAAGTAGTATAATGTGTTTTGGGGTGTATTTTTCCACATACCCATGCTGAGTGGGAGAAATATCTCTATAAATAGACAATTGTGTGTAAAAAAAATAAAACAATTGTCATTTACGGAGATATTTCTCCCACCCAGCATGGGTATGTGTAAAAATACACCCCAAAACACATTATACTACTTCTCCTGAGTACGGCAATACCACATGTGTGGCACTTTTTTGCAGCCTAACTGCGCTAAGGGGCCAAAAGTCCAATGAGCATCTTTAGGCTTTACAGGGGTGCTTACAATTAGGCACCCCCCAAAATGCCAGGACAGTGAACACACCCCACAAATGACCCCATTTTGGAAAGTAGACACTTCAAGGTATTCAGAGAGGAGCATAGTGAGTCCGTGGCAGATTTCATTTTTTTTTGTCGCAAGTTAGAAGAAATGGAAACTTTTTTTTTTCTTTTTTTTTTGTCAGAAAGTGTCATTTTCCGCTAACTTGTGACAAAAAATAAAATCTTCTATGAACTCACCATGCCTCTCACTGAATACTTTGGGATGTCTTCTTTCCAAAATGGGGTCATTTGGGGGGTATTTGTACTATCCTGGATTTTAGCCCCTCATGAAACCTGACAGGTGCGCAGAAAAGTCAGAGATGCTTGAAAATGGGAAAATTCACTTTTGGCACCATAGTTTGTAAACGCTATAACTTTTACCCAATCCAATAAATATACACTGAATGGTTTTTTTTTTATCAAAGACATGTAGCAGAATAACTTTCGCGCTCAAATGTATAGGAAATTTTACTTTATTTGAAAAATGTCAGCACAGCAAGTTAAAAAAGTCATTTTTTTGTCAAAATTCATGTCTTTTTTGATGAATATAATAAAAACTAAAACTCGCAGCAGCAATCAAATAGCAGCAAAAGAAAGCTGTATTAGTGACAAGAAAAGGAGGTAAAATTCCTCTAGGTGGTAGGTTGTATGACCGAGCAATAAACCGTGAAAGCTGCAGTGGTCTGAATGGAGAAAAAGGCTCTGGTCCTTAAGGGGCGAAAAGACTGTGGTCCTTAAGTGGTTAAAGGGTGGGTGAAGTACCATATGACACGATGAGATAAACATGTGTATATAAAATCCTAATCCTGCTCACAACTAGGCTGAGTTAGTTTTTTTCTTTTTTCTCACTCTAAGGGATAAGAATCCAGGGCTATAAATCACAGTACCTCTGCAGTGAGCTCGGTAGAGTTCTTTACAATTTTAATAAACTGAACTGATAAAACTTTGGTTGGTTAAAAAAAACTTCTTTGTGCCGTCAATGAATTAAAATAGATCAAACACATTAAAAAAACCTCATAATTTACCTGAGACAGTAAAAACCTTTCAACATGCATTACAAAAAAGTTGAATCAATTTCTCCATTTCTCAGTCCATCCTAAACACTGGCATGCATACGGCCATTGAGGCGTGGAATCGGACAGCCCTTTAGGCTACTTACACACTAAGACGTTGCGTTTTAGGGGATGTTATGGTCGCATAACGTTCCCCTATTGCAACGCATGGTGGTGCGGGAGAGGACGTTAGAGTGAGCCGCGTTAGGCGGCTCTATCCACATAAGGTCTCCCAGAGTGGCGCTGATTGGCCGGCGGGACCAAGTGATGCGGAGCGAGACACTCCGCATCACGTGGTCCCGCCGGCCAATCAGCGGCCGCCAGTGCAGTGCATATTAAGTAGCCATGTGCGCTACTGTCGCGGCATCTCCCTGCCTCCTCTCCGCCCCCCACTGAGCATGTGTAAACAGTCTAACGTAGAACGCACAGCATGCTGCACTTTCACTACAACGTGCAGTGTTGCATGTAACGCAATGTGGGCTGTGTGAACAGCCCACTTGTGTTACATTGCTGTGCGTTGGGGGAGCGTTAGAGGCTGCACTAACGTGCACCTGTAATGTCCCACTGTGAAAGCAGCCTGAGGATCACTTTGAAATAATTTTGTTTTTTGTGCAGCCAAATTAAAAACTTTACTGGTACTGCTGTATTTAGTATTGAGTAAAGCACAGTTCAAAATGGACAGGATTAGTAATGGAAGAGTATAAGTGCTGGGTGGCTGTGTCAGTTCAGAGAAGGTTAGAAGTGCAGAGTGGCTGTGCCAGCACATAGACGATTATAAGTGCAGGGTGGCTATGCCAGTTCAGAGAAAGGAATAAATGCAGGGTGGTTGTGTAAGTACACATAAGAGTTTAAGTGCAGGGTGGTTGTATTAGTTCAAAGAAAAGTATGTGTGCAGAGTGGCTGTGCCAGTTCAGAGAAGCATATGAGTGCAAAGTGGCTGTGCCAGTTCAGAGAAGAGTAAAAGTGCAAAGTGGCTGTGCCAGTTCAGAGAAGAGTATAAGTGCAGAATGGCTGTGCCTGTTCAGAGAAGAGTATGTATGAGTGCAGAGTGGCTGTGCCAATACGGAGAAGAGTATAAGTGCAGAGTGGCTCTGCCAGTTCAGAGAAGCATATGAGTGCAGAGTGGCTGTGCCAGTTCAGAGAAGAATATGAGTGAGCCGAGTGGCTGTGTCAGTTCAGAGAAGAGTATGAGTGCAGAGTGGCTTTGCCAGTTCAAAGAAGAGTATGAGTTCAGAGTGGGTGTGGCAATACGGAGAAGAGTATGAGTGCAGAGTGGCTGTGCCAGTTCAGAGAAGCATATGAGTGCAGAGTGGCTGTGCCAGTTCAGAGAAGAGTATAAGTGCAGAGTGGCTGTGCCAGTTCAGAGAAGAGTATGAGTGCAGAGTGGCTGTGCCAATTCAGAGAAGAGTAGGAGTGCAGAGTGGCTGTGGAAATACAGAGAAGAGTATGAGTGCAGAGTGGCTGTGCCAGTTCAGAGAAGCATATGAGTGCAGAGTGGCTGTGCCAGTTCAGAGAAGAGTATAAGTGCAGAGTGGCTGTGCAAATACAGGGAGGAGTATGAGTACAGAGTGGCTGTGCCAGTTCAGAGAAAAATATGAGTGCAGAGTGGCTGTGCCAGTTCAGGGAAGAGTATAAGTGCAGAGTGGCTGTGGCAATACAGAGAAGAGTACGAGTGCAGAGTGGCTGTGGCAAAACAGAGAAGAGTATGAGTGCAGAGTGGCTTTGCCAGTTCAGAGAAGAGTATGAGTGCAGAGTGGCTGTGGCAATACGGAGAAGAGTATGAGTGCAGAGTGGCTTTGCCAGTTCAGAGAAGAGTATGAGTGCAGAGTGGCTGTGGCAATACGGAGAAGAGTATGAGTGCAGAGTGGCTTTGCCAGAGTGTAGAGTGGCTGTGGAAGTTTACAGAACAGTAAAAAGGCACAGTGGCCGTGCCAGCACACAGAAGAGTATAATAAGTGCACAGTGTCCGTGCCAGCACACAGAAGAGTATAAGTGCACAGTGTCCGTGCCAGCACACAGAAGAGTATAATAAGTGCACAGTGTCCGTGCCAGCACACAGAAGAGTATAAGTGCACAGTGTCCGTGCCAGCACACAGAAGAGTATAAGTGCACAGTGTCCGTGCCAGCACACAGAAGAGTATAAGTGCACAGTGTCCGTGCCAGCACACAGAAGAGTATAAGTGCACAGTGGCCGTGCCAGCACACAGAAGAGTATAAGTGCACAGTGGCTGTGCCAGCACACAGAAGAGTATAAGTGCACAGTGTCCGTGCCAGCACACAGAAGAGTATAAGTGCACAGTGGCCGTGCCAGCACACAGAAGAGTATAAGTGCACAGTGGCCGTGCCAGCACACAGAAGAGTATAAGTGCACAGTGTCCGTGCCAGCACACAGAAGAGTATAAGTGCACAGTGTCCGTGCCAGCACACAGAAGAGTATAAGTGCAGAGTGGCTGTGCCAATACAGAGAAGAGTATGAGTGCATCAACAATCAGTATATGTTAATGATATGCTGATATTACCCACAACAAGCAGCTAATAACAATGATTAGGGATGGCCAGTGAGATGTTTATAATACTGAGCTGAAGCAAATATTAGCAAATATATGCAGCATAGAAATGGACCAATCAAATGCTGTGGCTGCATTAAAAAGAAATACTTATGTTAAAGGACCACTATTGCAAAAAAAGTAGGTAGGTAAAATCTGACAGAACCAACAGGCTTTGGGCCAGTCCATCACCTTAAAGGAATACTATCGATTCACATCTTTTTTTCAATTGACACAGGAATTGTTTGGGAAGTGCTGCTAAGTACTGGTGTATACATTTTAGTAGCAACTTCTTTGTTTACTGTTAGCAAAATACATTCAAAGTTTACTGACACCAAAACTGACGGCTGACTGAGCCATGAGGAGAGGGGAAATTCCCCTCACACTTGATCAGTTAACTCTATGTGTAGCTCTGTGTGTGACAGAGAGAGACAGGACACAGGAGCAGCAGCTGTTGGGAGCTCTGTTTCTGACTGAAGTGTCTGAAGAGAGCAGAGGAAATGTAACTAATTGTCACAGCTTTTTCATATTGTTTGTGCTTTCAAAGTTTGATATGTTTGATATTTGCCTTCTGTAGTCTGATATGCAGCTCTGGCAGTACATTGATGCAGACACCCCTTCTGCAATTGATTTGTCCCAATATAGCTAAATCCTACCCTCAATAAATTACAGCTTTTGCCTCTGATATTTAACATGAAAAGTAGGAAAATGTTTACACAGCTACTTAGACATTATTTGTACATTGTCATTTTAGAACACTTGGGGATCGATAGTATTCCTTTAACTGACTACTTTTTTCGCAATAGTGGTCCTTTAAAGTCTCTCCTTTTCTCCACAATGATCTTCTCCTTCACCACATTTGATTTAGAGGCACCAAAGCAGAAAAAGAAAAAATCAGAAAACAGAGTCATGCAGGAATAGAGTGGACATTCATACAAATATTTGTGCATAAAAATATTAGTATACAATCAAAACATTTTTAATAAAAATAATAATAAAATACAGAATGTCAGCTTAGCCATATGAAAAGCAATACTGTACAGCTGTGATTAGTGATACACTATAAATTATACAATGGCATCAAAGCAAGAAGACAAGACATACAGCAAAACACAAGAACATTACTAAAAGATGATCTAAATATAGCCACTTGCCAGACGGTTTTAGTAAATGTCATTATGGTAATCGTTTCTATTTCTGCCCTTTCTGTGGAAGTTGATGTTTGGTTCTGTCTGCCGTAGGGATTTGAATCAAGGGATACTGATATGGGGAAGAATTTAATGACCTGGAAAAATATGCAAAGCAACACAGGCTACAGGAAGGCATTATCTGTCTATCCACACGGTGAGAAGAACAGGTATGACAGTTTTATTGTTACCGCACCATCTGCCTGCCAAATAGTCCACACAGTTTATGAGCTGCAATCTATAACCAGCAGACAGGCTGAGAAGGGACAGCAGCACAGCAGTAGAGGTGACAAAGGGTGTCACTTTCTGGACCATAAACGTCAAATTCCACTTTTGTTTAATAAAATCTGCTTTAAACTTATAACAGTTCTGCACGAGTGTATTTTGTATCTCAGGTCCAGCTCAGCCAGAGGGCTGACAGGAGGAGGGTTCACCGTTAGCCACCCCTGCCCGTTGTGCAGCATTTTGGGTGGCTAGAGATGGTGGCATGGTGCGTCCACGGTGGCCCTAGGCTGGATTTACACAATTTGTGTCCCTAGGGCAGATTTTATTGTTGCCCCCCCTTTTCACATGCAGCAGTGCCCAGTGGCGTACTAATGGGCAATACTGCTGCAATCATCAAGCAGAGCCATCAAGGAGAGTCTGCATTGCTGATTGAGGTACCTCCACCCCACCTATGCCTTAGAACCTGCTCACCTTCACCTAACACCAAATGGCGCCCCCACATTTGCTGGCCTAACACTAACCTAGCCCCATACCTGCACCCACCACCTCTGCCCATACCTACACCTAGCACTGACCCCCACCACCTATGCCTAACACTAACCCCCACCACATACACTTAACACTAACCTCCCTTATACCTACGCCTAACATTACCCCCCCCCCCACACACCTTACTTACACACCTAACACTAACAACCCCTATACCTACATCCAACACTATCCTCTCTCACCTATGCCTAACAATAGCACCCTCCCCCCCACACACACATACACCCACCTACCAAGGCCTAACCAGAGCATGCCACACTGACTCGGGGGGGGGGGGGGAATCATTTAATACCCTTTCAAACGGCCTAGGTATGCCACTGGAGCCCTCCTCCATGTGTACCATCCATGTAAAGCAGCACCTCTCATTCATGTACAGCTCACTTGGGCAGCAAATCCCCTCTTCCCTATGTTGCTCCCCATTTGCAGCCTTCTATTACATATGGAGAGCAGCTCCCCTTCCATACCCAGCTGCCCCTTAGGCTGGAGCCACCAAGGCCCAGGCCTTTGTGGCCTTTACAGAAATCCATCCCTTAGCCTGCACCAAATCAGCTGTCACTGGGCATCTGCCTGTCAGATGTTATATGTAGTAGGGTCAATCTACATGGCAACCACTCTGCTGATCTCAGCCTGGCAGCATCTACCCTATACTAAACCCGCACAATATTAGTAAGTTAGAGTGCAACTTCCAGCAAAAATGTACTTTTACCTTTAAAATGAGGATATTATCCATATTATAAACACAGAAACCTTACATCTAGGACCACTGTGGTTTTGTAAAGTTACATGTTAATTATAATAAAGAAACTGCTTGTCAGTGATATTTTTTCTAGGGCCATTAACTCATTGCTGACCATGCAGCTCTGGTTCCTTAAAGGAATCATCCGCCAATTGACATGGAAGCTAATTTACTTACCTGGGGCTTTCTCCAGCCCCTTGCAGCCGTCTGTCCCACGCTGACAGCTCCGCTCTCCGCCGCTGGCCCGGGGTCCCCTCACGGTGTCTCGCCAGGCGTCCTCTACTACGCCTGCACGAGCGCAGCTGTCAATCAAGGCCACGCTGTCCGCGGCTTACTGCGCAGGCGCAGAACTACTGCACCTGCGCAGTATGCCGTGTACAACATGGGCTTGATTGATAGCAGCGCTTCACGCAGGCACAGTAAGGACGACCTCGAGGTCATCCTCTGCACAGTACGGGGAGCCCGGGACGGCGGCGGAGAGCGGAGCTGTCAGCGTGGGACAGTCGGCTGCAAGGGGCTGGAGAAAGCCCCAGGTAAGTAAATCAGCTTTCATGTCAGTTGGCTGGTAAATCCTTTAAGGAGCTTACGTAAGTTTCCGGCGACTGTAATTTGGGCGCAGAGAGAAGCCGAGAGACAGCTCTTCCTGCACAAGGTAATCTGGGCACCAGAGTCGGATCCCCCTGCAGATGACAGTTTTGCGCTGATGCTGCTTGTTCACCGCGAAACAGTCGTATGCAGGGGGATCCCGACCTGGCGCCCACCTAGCCGCTGATAGCGTGTACCTGTACCTGTTGACTGTAAGTGTTTTTATATTTTTTTGCCAATAAACCCACAATCGCAGTGCCAGCCTCACCTCTCCTCCTCTTTACAATACGACTGCTACTAGCACATGGGCTTGAGCACACCATTTAAAGGGACCAGCTACTTTACAGTCAGATAATCCTCACAGGCAAGTCCTGTCCCCTGCTGCAGTGTCCTTGAGTGCTGGATCTTTGCACTTCTTCTCAATTGACCAACAAATGTATTCCCCTACTGATTACCTAATTTGTCCTTTTAGACACGTAATATAGGGTCTGGCTATTGCCGGCACCCCAATTACAGTAACTTTAGAGAACTGCGCTACTATAGCTATAATTAAAATTATAGTCTATGGCGGCACCCAAATCAGGCGCTGCCATGGTTCTGAGCAGATGCCAAATCGACCTGACTCTCCTTAAGGATCAGAGCCTGTTTTTTTTTCATTTTTTTCCTTCCTGGTCACTGTGATTGGCTCACAGCTATCACAGGGTTAGGAGCCAGCTGTCGTTACACAGCTGAGCTCAGTGCCAGCTGGAATGTGGGATTGGAGCCCGGGTAGTAAAATCTATGCCAGCCACAAGTGCAGTGTAGAATTTACTATGGGCAGTCCCGAAGCAGTTTTTACATCCTTTGTGCGGCATTGGAACTATTTTATTTCCATATTACATATGGCTAGGAATGAGTTATCATGACAGTCTACAAAGAAACTTGATCAGATGAGGGACAGTTGCCTAGAAGAACCAATCAGATTCTGTCTGCTGAGTAAAGCAAGAATTCTGATTGGGTGTTATGGGCAACTGCTGAAATACTGCTCCAGTTTCTGTACCTGTACCAGTTTCTTAGCAAAGCACTGCCAGTGTGCTGAAACTGGTGTGTAGTTCTAGCATTACAGTACATTCAAACTGTTACCATGGAGAATAGCTTTAAATATGGATGTTTCATAACTGAAAAGCCATGAATATGGTAATATATTTCTTTTGCAGTCTGGATGACCTGGATTTCATCCAAAGAAATGAGAAACTGTTTCAAGTACCCAGGATAGAAACGCGATATCGTAGGATGGTGGAGCAGAAGGATGGAGTAGAGGGCTTTTTCTGTGGCCCCCCAGGTTAGTAAAGTGTATGTAAATACAAGTAGAAGAAACACAGCTTATTATTTAAATTTACAATTTTAAAGGTAACCTGAGATGAGGGGGGAGGGGTAAAAAAATTGATACTTACCTGGGGCTTCCTCCAGCCCCGTGACTACTGTTGCCTCCTTGCTGTCCTCCCGGATGGCTCCATTCACCTGCTATCAGCCCTGGTAATCCTTGTTCAGTGGCGTCAGTTGGACCCTTCTGCGCATGCACGTCGCAGCAAGGGTTCTGTACCTGTGCAGATAGTATTGGGGCTGGGGCCATGTTTTAATATGACCCTAGACAAAGACTGCAGATTTTGTCATGCTACAGCAGACAATTAAAACAAATCCAGCTTTGTTGGATCACTTATGGTTTCCAGTGTTTGTCATGGTCTCTATCTTAGTTCATTAACCCTTTATCGGCTCCCTGGAGGAGCAGAATTATTCTAATGGCAAATATAGGTAAGTTCAATTCATACAGCAAAAGGAATGGCAGCGCTTTCAGAAACTCATACCTGAATGTTTTAATAGTATAAGCTGTGCAGAGCTCCAATACTCCTGGACTAAAATACACACCAACACTTATTGCAAACACAAAAAAAATAGAAGCTAGGTGTGTATTCTAGTCCAGTGGTCATTGGCGCTGTGCACATTGTGGCAGATAATTCATTCAGGTATATGTTCACCCCTTACTGAAGTTATGTTCCACCATTTTTTGTGCCTGCAATGAGTGTTGGTGTGTATTTTAGTCCAGGAGTATTGGAGCTCTGCACATCTTATACTATCAGAGGCGTAGCTAGGGTTTTCAGCGCCCGGGGACAAAGACTATTAATGCGCCCCCTAAGGTGAAGGGTCGTGACCAAATGTGGGCGTGGTTATGGGTACTCCACATTTGGTCACGCCCCTTCAAATGTACATGGAGGTTAGCAGGCTCACGCTCACCCACCCTCCCTCAGTATGTACCTTCCAGCATGTTCCAAGACAAATTCAGCAATCATGAGCCCCCCACCCCCATCAAGACAAATTCCGCAATCATGAGCAAACATGAGGCCCCCAACAAGACAAATTTAGCAATCCTGAGGCCCCCAACAAGACAAATTCAGCAATCATGAGGCCCCTAACAAGACAAATTCAGCGATCTTGAGGCCCCCAACAAATCATGAGGCCCCCAACAAGACAAATTCAGTAACCATGAGGCCCCCAACAAGACAAATTCAGCAGTCATGAGGCACATAAATAGACAGCATTTCACATAAATAGGCAGAATGTCCCCTTAATATGGTAGACACCTCTCACCTGGCAGCAGTTCCCCAAAATACACTCAATCTGACAGCAATGCTTGCCCAAAAATAGGTAGCCCCAGGTCTATAGGTGTCCCCAGAATAGGTGGCCAGCAGTATAGATGTCCCCAGAACAGGTAGCCAGGGGTAGAGATGTCCACAGAACAGGTAGCCAGGGGTATATGTGCCCAGTATATGTAGGCAGGGGTATGTGTCCCCAGTATATGTAGCCAGAGGTATATGTGCCCAGTATATGTAGCCAGGGGTATAAATGCCCAGTATATGTAGCCAGGGGTATATGTACCCAGTATATGTAGTTAGGGGTATATGTGCCCAGTATATGTGCCCAGAGTAGGTAGCCAGGGGTATATGTGCCCAGAGTAGGTAGCCAGGGGTATATGCCCAGTATATGTAGGCAGGGGTATATGTGCCCAGAGTAGGTAGCCAGGGGTATATGTGCCCTGAGTAGGTAGCCAGGGGTATATGTGCCCAGAGTAGGTAGCCAGGGGTATATGTGCCCAGAGTAGGTAGCCAGGGGTATATGTGCCCAGAGTAGGTAGCCAGGGGTATATGTGCCCAGAGTAGGTAGCCAGGGGTATATGTGCCCAGAGTAGGTAGCCAGGGGTATATGTGCCCAGAGTAGGTAGCCAGGGGTATATGTGCCCAGAGTAGGTAGCCAGGGGTATATGTGCCCAGAGTAGGTAGCCAGGGGTATATGTGCCCAGAGTAGGTAGCCAGGGGTATATGTGCCCAGAGTAGGTAGCCAGGGGTATATGTGCCCAGAGTAGGTAGCCAGGGGTATATGCCCAGTATATGTAGGCAGGGGTATATGTGCCCAGAGTAGGTAGCCAGGGATATATGTCCAGTATATGTAGCCAGGGGTATATGTGCCCAGAGTAGGTAGCCAGGTCAGGTGTCCCCCCTCCCTAGCAGGAGGGGAGCAGCGCAGAGAAGAGCTGCTCTCCCTTCCTCGCTGTCCCCTCCAATGTCCGGGTGGCTCAGGCTGGCAGCGGCGGGCGGAACTTACCTCCGTCTCGTCGCAGCGCCGGATGGATCTGCCGCTACTCTGGTCTGGTCCAGACCAGAGCAGCGGCTGCGCACTCGAACTTCCGCCCGGCGCTGGAGCGAGACGGAGGTGAGTTCCGCCCGCCGCTGCCAGGCCAGCCACCCGGACATTGGAGGGGACAGCGAGGGAGAGAGAGAGCACCTAAGGTGAGGGAAGGAGGGGGGATATGGCCCCCCTTCCCCACCGTCCGCACAGCTCTCCCTCTTCTCTGCGCTGCTCCCCTCCGCTGCAAAAAAAAAATAAAAACCCGCAGCTCAGCGAGGCTGAGGGCGCCCTCGGGGACCAGGCGCCCCGGGGCACTTGTCCTACCCCGACCCCCCCTAGCTCCGCGCCTGTATACTATTAAAACATTCAGGTATGAGTTTCTGAAAGCGCTGCCATTCCTTCTGCTGTATGAATTGAACTTACCTATATTTGCCATTAGAATAATTCTGCTCCTCCAGGGAGCCGATAAAGGGTTAATGAACTAAGATGAAGACCATGACAAACACTGGAAACCATAAGTGATCCAAGAAAGCTGGATTTGTTTTAATTGTCTGCTGTAGCATGACAAAATCTGCAGTCTTTGTCTAGGGTCATATTAAAACATGGTGGTGTTGTTGAAATGTTAAGGTACTGATACACCTGTCCAACTGCCATCAGGTCAATCATGAGATAGATGCTTGCTGATCGAATCTGATCAGAGAGGGATCTGTTGCCTGCCAACACACTGCTGAAATCTATTGCAAATCATCCAAGAGCCGCCCCTTGCCTGGCAGCCCCCACCCCCCATGTAAATGGTGCAGGCTCATGCTATTGCTCATGCTCCTGGCCTCCTCCTGTGCCTGGCGTCTTTTTGAATTATCACCCTGAGTGCCTGAAGCACGTGACATCAAGTAATGTTTGGGCACCCTTAAGGTAGCCATACATCTAGCGATGATGGGCAGATTCAACCAAGAGCACTGGCGTAACAATAGGGGATGCGACCCCTGCCACCGAGGGGGGCCCAGGGCCCCCCTAGAGCCCGCTCAGGGACTTTTGTGGGGCAGGAGGGGTCACAGCATAAGAGGAGAGCATGGCCGCAGATCTGTGGGGAGGCGGGACATCCCCCCCCTCCCTCACCTTGGGCTCTCCGCCGGAGGTCTAAGAGCAACTTCCTGTTTACACAGGAAGTTACATGAAGCTCTTAGAGATCGCAAGACCTCCGGCGAGAAGGAGGTATGTGTTCAGCCTGCTGCCGCCGCTGCCTGCCCGCTGCCACCAATGATTGCAGGAGGGGGAGCGCTGAGAGGAGAGCCCGAGGTGAGGGAGGGGGGGGGGAATGTCCCCCCTCCCCACAGATCTGCGGCCACGCTCTCCTCTTATGCTGCGACCCCTCCTGCCCCACAAAAGTCCCTGACCGCCCCTAGGGAGGTGGGGGGCGGATTTTTTTTTTGCAGGGGGGCCCGGGGATTTCTAGGTACGCCCCTGACCAAGAGACAAATCTCTCTCTCTCTAATCGAACTTGATTAGAGAGAGATCTTTCAGCTTCCCATACAGACCGAGTCCCGATCAATTTCATGCTGAAATTGATCCAAAATTGGCCTTGTGACACCGCATCTGCTGCCTCTCTGGTCCGATGCTGTCCCCCCTAATGTTAAATGTGCCCCTGGTGCCCAGTGCACTCTACGCATTACTTGTCCCTTGTTGCCTAGTAACGTGGCTCATGTGTGACATCACACATGGGCCTGTGTTGCTAGGCAACAATGTGGGGCGTGTGTATGGATGGCGGAGACAGCCTGGAGCAACTGGCAGCCGCGGACAGGTGGTGTACTGAGTGCACTGGGCTGTACATTAAACATTAGGGAGGACAGCGTCTGCGGTTTTGTCGAGTTTGTCGCTCATCTTCATATCACTTCCCGTTACCGTCGTGCCCGCGGTCAGCCCTACATCTTGCAGCATGTCCAACCAATTAATGCGACCAATTTTGGGCCAAAATTGGTCACATTGTCGGCCTGGCATGCACTTAATGGCACCAATTTTCAACCGATTAGAATAATCGAATTGGATGGTTGATTGGCCACCAATTCGCCTGATGTATGGCTGCCTTTAGTGAATGAGCAATTGTGCAACTCTATTGTACATGGACCCGTATGAGAGAATTTTGTTTCATTCATGAGATAAAACAGATGAGAAGAGATAATTTATGAGATACAATACATAAGTAAATGTTTACATTCTAAAGTCTTACAGTTCAAAACTTAACACCTGTTAACTATATGGCAAGGAAATGAACAGCGCTACTTAAAAACAGACAAGTGCCTACCTGCAAAAGAGTGCAAGCCCCACTTGTGGCATAAAATACACACCTAGCATACACATGACCTGTCTACCACTGGAGGATGTTGGTTTCCGTAACAGCTTGCATGCAACCTATTAAATACTCGCCCCTCCCACTGCGAAGAAGTCAATCCTCTATGGGAGGGAACCTAACACTAACTAAATCCTAACCTATGTATATGCATAGCCTGGGTGTGGCTAATCAAGTAAATTCGAAAATTGAAAACTGCGCAAAAGGTGGATCAGCGCATCACCTCCGAATGGCCCCGAATCAGAGGTGCGCTGAGCCCCCCCAGAAACTGAAAACGCACCTTGAACCCAAACGGAACCTCTGCATATAAAACCAAAAGCAAAGCTTTTGCACTCTTTTGCAGGTAGGCACTTGTCTGTTTTTAAGTAGCGCTGTTCATTTTCTTGCCATGTACTAATTTAATTCATTTTTGGTCAGCTGCTCCCACTTAACAGCTTTGCTTTTGGTGTATATGCAGAGCTTCCATTTGGGTTCAAGGTGCGTTTGCAGTTTCTGGGGGGGCTCGGCGCACCTCTGATTCAAGGCCATTCAGAGGCGGCCTGGTGATGTGCTGATCCACCTTTTGCGCAGTTTGACCTGTTAACTATATAATGCCTAAAATAAATGTTGTGTAAGTGGATAACAATTAAACGTGATGAAATATGGTGTACTCCAGGGCACGATACTATCCCCTTTGCTGTTCACGGTATACATGCTGCCACTTGGAAAAATATCACTGCTATGCTGATGACTCCCAGCTCTATTTATCTTTCAAACCTGGCATAACAGAGCCTACTCCACAAATAAACGCATGCTTAGCTTCAGGGGTGGATGAATGATAACTGGCTAAAATAAATGCTGACAAAACTGTCATGCTGCCCCGTCCCTGGAAGCATTTAAGTCCAATCTGAAAAGCCACCTGTTTAGTCTGGCATTTATGAATACCTGACTATCTCCTCTGTAACACATTTCAGCCTGCAACCCTGTATTGATCTGAGACATATGCACTTTGAGTCTTATGGGAGAAACATGCTTTACAAATGTTATTGTATTGTATTGTATTTCATATAATTGGGTAATCCCAGGAGGATAAACAAAAAGATTGTGTGTGCTGTGGATTTTTCCTTGCTACTTTGATTGGACTTTACCTTTAGATTCTTTCCTTTACTACTATACGACCGCCCCACGCCAATGGGCGTGGCCACGGCGGCAGCCCCGGGACCGCCTAACACCAATTGACATCTAGTCCTTGGGCTGCAGTTTGCAGGAGATTGCGCGCAGGCTGTGCGCACATCTCCTGCTGGGGGGGGGGGGGCAGAGCTCAGGAGATTGTTAGACAGCAAAACCGCCGTCTTTTCTGTTAGTACACCGCTGCGGTCTGCAGCAGCGCTTTACTGGGGACAGTCAGTCCGGCAGTCCCCCTGGGGCACTTGAGAGCGATCGGCTCTCATAGGCAGAAGCCCATGACAGCTGATCGCTAGGATTGGCCGGCCGGGGGGGGGGGAAGGTTTAAAAAATAAATAAAAATAAAATAAATATTAAAAAATAATTATTAAAAAGTGAACATAAATATTTATAAAAAAAGATAAGGGTTTTGTTGGTGAGGAGAAAAGGGGGGGGGGGGGATGGGATCACTCATGTGCTGTGTTGTGCGGCCCTGCAGCTTGGCCTTAAAGAGAACCTTAAAGAGAACCTGAACTGAAAATAAAAAGTCAAAATAACCATACACAGGTCATTCTTTCCTCCTGTGTAGTCTACTCCTCAATCTCTTTCTCCTCTCCTGCGTCCCATTTGTCCACTGTGATCAATGGAATTCTCCGTCCTCCATATTAAAAATGTCCATTACCCCATAACAGCTTGCTGGTCAGCACGCTGTTAAACTGTAATATCGCCCCACTTGAGCCATAGGGAAACATGGACATTACCTTGAACATTCAGTTTTAACTGACAGCTGCTGATATATAACTGACAGCAACTGGAATATTTCAGTTCTGACAAAATATTGTCAGAACTGGAAGGGATCACTGTAAGAAGCAAATGGTGAGCTTCTGAGAGGAACTGACGGTGACGTTGGTACGTAATATTAATTTGCAGCTACGTCATGTGTTTATTTTAAATAATTTTACTCGCTTCAGGTTCCCTTTAAAGCTGCAGTGGCCAATTAAAGAAAAAACAGCCTGGTCTTTAGGGGGGTTTAGCACTGTGGTCCTGAAGGGGTTAACCTGTGACCTGTCACAACCATAAAAAGCTATTTAAAGCTTCTAGCTGAATTTAAGCTTGACGCTAATGTGTTATTTATATGTATGCCTCTGTACATAGAGCTTCCAGTTGCCAGCAATTACTGGGACATCGCCTTTGTGCTATATTTCAGACTACTCCCATAGCTGGAAACAAGGAACGGCTCGGTAATGAAAATGCTGTGTGTCAAGTGATAAAATAAATACGCCTATGCTACTCAGTTGTTAGGCAGCTGAATGTGTGATCAGAGGGTGTTTAAAGCTAACCTGACAGGTTTGCAAACAAATATTGTGGATACTTACCTCGGGAGAGTGAAGCCTCTGGATCCTGCAGACGCTTTCCCCATCCTCCTCCGCTAGGCTGCTCCAGTGCCGAGACCCCCGAAGCTTGAGGGCGCATGGCCTCACTGTGCCTGCACAGTAACATGGACCCACTCAGGCTTTGGTGAAAAAGCTGAGTCAGATGGGGTTCCTGCTGCTGTGTGCAGGCGCAGATGCACTGGCTTTCTTGGCTGCGACCTAAAAAGCCGAGCCCTTCAGGTCCGTACTAATGCACATGCGCGAGCCATCATTAAGGGCCTGTCTAAGGTCTTTTGGGGGACGCAGTGCTGAAGCGGCCCGGTGGAGAAGGATGGGGGAAGTCTATGGATTACCCAGTGGCTTCCCTCTATTCAGGTAAGGGTACTCTTTAACATGAAACGATACACAACTGCCCACATGTAACTAAGCAGAGCAGTTTGACAACTTACCGATTTAAAATAAAAAACAGTTTTTAAAAAGTATGTTTTAGATATCTTTTAACCTCTTGAGGACTGCAGGGCTAAACCCCCCTAGTGACCAGGCAATTTTTAGTTTAAAAGGCCACTGCAGCTTTAAGGCCAAGCTGCAGGGCCGCACAACGTAGCACACGAGTGATTCCCCCCCCCCCTTTTCTCCCCACCAACAGAGCTCTCTGTTGGTGGGGTCTGATCGCTCCCCCCATGTTTATTTTTTTTTTAATCAATATTTATGTTTGTGTTTTTTTTTTAAAAAAAACACTGCTCCTTTAAACCCCTTCCCTCCCTCGCTCCCTCCCTCCCCACAGCCGGCCAATTACGGCGATCGGCTGTCATAGGCTTCTGCCTATGAGAGTCGATCGCTCTCTTGTCCCCCAGGGGGACAGCCGTGTCACACGGCTGTCCCCAGTGCAGCGCTGCTGCTGATCGCAGCGCTGCACAGAGTAAATAGACGGCGATCACGCCGTCTAACAGTCTCCCGAGCGGTAATAGCCGCTCGGAGACTGAAGGCGGGGCGGAGCTCCGCCCCCCAAGCAGGAGATGCGCGCGCAACCTGCGCGCGATCTCCTGCAAAACAGAGCCCCAGGACTTTACGCCAATTGGCGTTAGGCGGTCCTGGGGCTGCCGCCGCGGCCACGCCTACTGGCGTGACGCGGTCGGCAAGAGGTTAAAGTGATCAGCCTTATATAGATATCATTGTGTATAAACGTTTTAAAAACTCTATTTCTGATGATGATAATAACAATGCTAAGATTTGTATAGCATTTTGTCCTGTTGTGGGTTAAAGATGTGATTCCTTGAGAGCCTGGCTTTAAGTGGCTTCATTACCATCGGACTGTGTGCTACTTCCATGGACAGGACAGGTGTAAATCCCACCCTGTTCTGATAGACTGTGACAATTTGTGCAGGTACTGTCCTATGAAGAGGGGAGGCAATTGGAAGATAAATTCTAAAGCAGCTGACTGCTTCCTGCCCATGTTTTGAAATGTACAGAAGATGAGGGATGCCTGAAATGAATTTTTACTTAATCAGATGCATTTTTATTTAATCAGTTTGCAGTTGAAACTGGATTATCGGTACCCAGGTCCTCACTCCTAACAGCTTCAAGCCCATCATAGTCATATTACCTTTCCCTCCTCCTACTGGCATTTGGAACCCTAAAAGTCATTTGGTAACTACAGTACATTAATACATTTTATGGCACGGGATATGTCCTAATGTCATCATGCCAAAGCTAAAAATAATTTCCTAGTGACTGTCAGCCTATCCACAAGAAACACTGCTTTCTGCATCTTGTGAGATGGTCACACTGGTAAATTTAAAAAATACTTCTGTGTATTGCTGCAATAGGGCTGTGAATCCCCTGTCCTATCCATGATTATTTTGCATCACATGATGTAAAAACACAAGAGTCACAGGAGTGGCTGATGACAGAACAAAAGTCTCTACTGTCATTTTGTCTGAATTGCAGCAATGTACACTTTGCAAAAGAGATATCAGTTCAAATAAATGGACCCAAGCTTTCTGCACTGTGATATACAGCATATTCACTGCTATTTTTAGACTAGCAAATACAGGATATGCTTAGTGATTATTGCAGGTTGGGGAGGTATAAGGAAATAGGCAGGTGGGCAAGTGTATAGGCCAGGTTGGCAGACATGGAATGTGGGTTGTTACAGCTACTTATACACCATGCTTTTAATCAGGGCCGTTGGAGTCGGAGCAATTTTAGGTACCTGGGCTCCGAGTCGAAGTCGGTGGTTTTAATAAACTGAGGAGTCGTAGTTGGATGAGTTTTGAACCAAATCCATAGCCTTTGTAAAAATTAGACTAAGGCGTCGGAGTCAGAGCAATTTTGGGTACCTGCAGTCAAAGTTAGAGTCGGTGGTTTCATAAACTGAGGAGTCGGAGTCGGATGATTTTTGTACCGACTCCACAGCTCTTTAATCTTATCACTCCTGCCCAGGTCATAAAATGAGCATGTGCATACAGCTGCTTGTAAATTTTAGTTGTTCATTTATTTATGAAAATCTCTTACATGAAAAACAATGACAAATGCTTTCCTAATACTGTAATTTATTACTAACCAGCAAACCTGCGATTCCATACAGAATCCCCCACCCCCCTCCTCGGCTTTAGTGTGGGCACCATCAATGTGCGGGTAACCCCTGATACCCCCAGTGGCTGCACGTGCGGCGGTAATGTTGGAATTGTGGGTGGCAGGCAGCATGGCTGTGCACGGTTTACTGCAGCTTGCTCTGTCTATGCTGGGTTATGCACAACATAGGCTCAGGTGCTGCGCATGCACAGCTTATATGCGCACAGCAGCTGCATCCACGCCATGCATATTACAACAGTTTTTTAGATATATAGATGGTTAATACATAGATCTCTAAAACTCTAATAAATAAGAAATTATCTGACATTTAAAAATTACACAGTTTTGCTCAGAATTAGGTCTTCTGTATTGCAGCAAGGAGCTACTCCAAACTTGTGTTCATGTCTAAAACTGCTGGCAGCTTATGGAATCTACAAGCAATCCAATCTATGTGCCGCATAGAGAAAGAGAAGGTTGGTGTAAAAAAATAATGTTTTTGAACGATGACATGTCTTTTGCATTCACTGCTTCTATACATTATTGCACACTCAGCCTTGCTCTGGCTGGCTCTCCTTGTGGCCATGTCCATTTCTTGTTGACAACACTTGTGTGTCCTCCCAACCAGCACCAATGAGGAATGGGCATTGAACGTAGACACAGGGAGAAAGGGCCGCCATCAGAATTTTCTGGGCCCCATACTGGGCAAACCTACTGGGCCCCTCTTACTTCCCTGTGCCTTCACATGTCAAATCACAACCTGATAGGTAGTGTGTAGTAGCAGGTAGGTAGTGATAGGTGGATTGTATTGGCCAGCAGGTGTGGGGAGTAGGGACTCTTGGTATAGCAAGCCTCCTCCATCTGCCATAAGAGACTTACAAGGGGGCGGGGCCACATGCAGGGGCATGGCCACAGCATAACAGGGCAGAGCCACGATGCATTGCAGTCCCCCCTCCCCCTGCATTGCCGCGTGTCCTCCAGTCATGTGGCAGAATGTGTACAAAGATGCTGTACCCATTCAACAGATCAGTATCTGCTACAGATCAGTATCTGCAAAAGATCCGCATTTGTAGTCTATGATATCTGCAGATCTCATACACACCTTGTTTAACAGACATTCATCTGCAGATCTGACAATCATCTGCAGATCTGAAGATCCATCCTGGTGGATCTGATCTGCAGATGAATGTCCGTTAAACAAGGTGTGTATGAGATCTGCAGATATAGACTATGAATGCATTTTGCAGGAACTGATCTTTTGCAGGATTGATCTTTTGCAGGTACTGATCTGTTGAATGTGTACAGCATCTGTGTGTGCAGCATCTTGCAAAAAATTTTATCTGATGGGGAGTTCAGCTCAATAGAATAGACTGTGTAGAGTATAGCTCTCATACTACATGGAAGGGGGTAAAATTGGTCTGTGATCTTTCATTAATCTTTCAAGTGCCTACACAGCATTAGTCAGGAACAACTTATTTTGAATGACTGCTTTGCTTAGAAAGTGTTGAAACATTATTTTACACATAAAGAAAGAAATACATAAGGGGCTTTTATTCAATTAACTTCTCTCAAGAATTTTGTCTCAGGAGATATTTTTTACACTTTATCAATAAAATACTTTTTAAGCCACAAGCAAGAAAGAAAATACTCAAAATAAGTTTGAAATTTATTTTCTTTCACTTTTTTTAAACCTTATTTTTGGTACTCTTAACTGTGAAGTGCTGAAAAATTCCTTTTGGGGGAAAACTCAGGAGAAAATGTATTTGCATATGGGCCAAGGTGCGTTACACCACACATTACCACAGCAACACGCACATTATCTCAGTAATGCGCATGGCGCTAATAGGTTGATGGGTGGTGCTCCTCTGGTGTTGGTAGCAGTAAAATTGCTGTGCGCTACCTGCACATGGCAATTTTACCACAGTGTGCTGAATCAGTGCCATTCTTGAGTTAAATTTAATAAAGCAACCCTGTGTGATTTCCAAAGTGTTTTTGTTTGCATTTACATGTATGAACATTTCCCCTTGTGATTGTGTCAGACATTAAAGGGGCATTATGGTGAAAAATTGTTAAATTTAAAATATGTGCAAACAGACAAATAAGAAGTACGTTTTTTCCAGAATAAAATGAGCCACAATTTACTTTTTTCCTATGTTGCTGTCATTTACAGTAGGTAGTAGAAATCTGACAGAAGCGACAGGTTTTGGACTAGTCCATCTCCTCATAGGGGATTCTCAGCAAGGCTTTTATTCTTTATAAAGATATTCCCTAAAAAGGATTTAATGATGCACAGTTTTTTGGCAATTGGACAGAGCAACTGCCATTCACTAAGTGCTTTTGAAAATAAATAAATCCATGAGAATCCCCCATGAAGAGATGGACTAGTCCAAAACTTGTCGCTTCGGTCAGATTTCTACTACCTACTGTAGTACTTCTTATTTGTATATGTTTGCGCATATTTTAAATTTTAAAATGTTTCGTCATAGTGCCCCTTTAATCTTAAAAATGCCTATTTTATTTTATAATGTACTAGATGTGAGTCTCACATGGCTGTGCCCGGATAGTCCTTTCAACACTTGTAACTATCATAAGTTAGCAGCAATTAGTGAAAGTTGAACTACTGAACATTTCTGATAATTTCTTTTGTTACTCAACAGGCTTGGAATGTCCTTTGGGAGTGATTACATTAATTAGCAATGATTTACTGTATGTGACTAGAACTACTTCAGACAGAAATATTTCAAGTGTATCCCAGGGCGAAGGGTAAAAATCAGATACTTACCTAAAAAGAGGGAAGCCTCTGGATCCTTCTGAGGCTTCCCACATCCACCTGGACCCCACCATTTCCATGCATGGACCCCTGAAAGAAATCCGACAAGAGACTGTCAAATTTCTGATGGTGACCATGCTCCTCTTCATGTATGAGCGCAGCCATACTGCATCTGTGTGAGTACGGCTGTGTCTGTGTATGCTCATGCGTAAAGGGCTCTGTGCCGCTGCGCAGCCATGGCTGTAGTCGTGCAGGTGCAGTATGGCCACACTAGTGCAAGAAGAGGAGCGCTGTAGCAATCTTCAGGAGGGTCCTAGGAAGTTCCGGGGGTCTGGAGGAGGACGTGGGAAGTCTCCGGAGTATCCAGACACTTCCCTTTACTTAGGTAAATGTCTTTCTTTTACCCTTAGGTTCGCCTCAGGTTCACTTTACGAGTTTACGTTGTACATACAGTAATTACCAGTATAATACAGTAATTACATTATATCTTTGTCATGTCTTTAGCAAATACTCACAATATTTATTTATACTCATGCTGGCTGTGAGTTGAGCTTTGTTGCTGTCCACCTCATTAGTTTTAACTGACATACTGTATTAAATGACCTTATTATTCATGGCTAAATATAACAACTTTCCAACAGCACACATTGATGTAGGCCTAACAGCAGTTCATCAAGACTACTTCTGCTCAACAGGAACTATAGGATAGGTTTCTGAGGTCCGAATAGCAGGAAGCCAAGGATTACATGACATAGAATACATATATTAAAATCATTGTAAACTAACCTAAGGGCTTTATAATGAACCCAAAGCACTGCATATGGACATACATATGTGTTTTGTACAGTAACAAGTAAATGAATAAAGGTGTAGGCTGTCCATACTGTACACATGTGTTTCTCACTGTGTTTTCTTTTGCAGATTCGTTCTCACCCTAGTTTCTCAGAGCATTGTGAACGCAATGATAACAAGGAGTGTTGTCCTAGTTGGTCTCTTGGAAACTATATATCAGTTCTGTACAACCGGTCTTCCTGCATGGAAATTACACAAAGTGACATCTCTCACACATTGGTTCTACTCCGCTCTTGTGCTCCAGACTATCATCGAGGTGCTCTTACTCCAGCCTGCATAGGCTCAAGATCAGAAAGGGAAAAGCATTCCCAATGTGCCAAAGTGCCTGAAAAGTGCACAAGATCCAGCGCAGTTTATCAGCTGCTTCATTTTTTAGTGGACAGGGACTTTCTCAGCCCCCAGACCACAGACTACCAGGTCCCATCTCTGAAGTACAGCCTTCTGTTTTTACCTGTCAAGAAAGGGCCAGAAATGATGAACATTTACGTGGAAAACTTAGAGTCGTGGGAACTTGTTGATAACTATACTGCTATCACTGGGATGGATTTGGGGCTGAAGCAAAGACTCTTTCACCACTATCTTGTTTTGGATACTGTGTATCCAGTTTTGGGGATATTAGCTATTTTTGTAACTATGTCTTTTTACCTGCATTCTTTTTTTATTACGTTTATGGTCCTGATGTCCGTCATTGGCTCACTTACAATTTCTTTCTTTATCTACAAGCTGGTCTTTAGAATGACTTTCTTCCCATTTGTTAATTTGATAGCAGTTATTATCCTCAGTAGTATCTGTGCCAATCACACCTTTGTGTTTTTTGACCTATGGAACCTCAGCAAAATACAACACTCGGCAGCTGGTATGCTACAATGGGTGAAACAAACTATGCATCACTATGTGTATCTTATGCTAGTATCTTGTTTGACTACTGGAGCTGCTTTTTATGGCAGTTACTTGAGCAGCATTACCTCTGTTCGGTGTTTTTCTATATACATGGGAACTTCAGTATTAGTAAATATGGTATTCATGTTAACCTGGCTGCCTGCCACTATGGTCCTTTATGAGAGATATATTAAGGTCAATTGCAAATACAAATCAGAGGATTATTGGACCAGCAATGGACATAAAAGGATCTTCCTGTCTCTATACCAAAAGTTAGGAAGTTTACGAAGTACCTTGTCGGAAACATCCAAACTACTTTTTGAGAAACTCCTTCCTTGTGGAGTGATAAAATTTCGATACATTTGGATTTGTTGGTTTGCTGCCCTAGCTGCAGGTGGAGCCTATATTGCTTGTATGAACCCTAAACTAAGGTTACCATCTTCAGATCTTTCGTCTGTTCAGATGTTTCGCTTGAGTCACCCTTTTGAAAGATACGATGCTGAATACTGCCACCAGTTCATGTTTGAACATCAGGAATATGGAGAAGGGCAACATATGCCAATTAGACTTATATGGGGCATCAAGCCAGTGGACAATGGGGACCATCTCAACCCAAAAGTAAATGGAACACTTGTAATGGATGCTAGTTTTGCCATCTTCAGTGCTGATGACCAGCGATGGCTTCTGGAACTTTGTAATAAAGTGAGAAACCAAAGTTTTTACTATTCTGATCAGGAGAAAAAGCCAAACATTTGCTTTATGGAAGACTTCCATCGGTGGATGGAAAGCCGGCAATGCTCACAAAGTGACCAAAACCACAACCTTTGTTGTAATCAGTTTTCATTTCCCTATCCTAGTGACTTGCTGCTCCACTGCATAAAAATGATGGTTAGAGAACAAATGGGAGACGGACTCGAGGCTTATGACCTTGGGCCCAGATTTAATGCAGAAGGCAACTTGACAGCTTTAGTTCTGGAATTTCAAACCACATATCACTACAGCTTCAATTACAGCAAGACAAAGGTATTTTACAATACTCTGAATCAATGGCTGAGAAATGAAATAAAGAACGCACCTCCAGGTCTTCAGAATGGCTGGTTTACTAGCAAACTTTATCTGTTTAATCTCCAGCATACATTGAGTACTGAGATCATGATGATAACTGGCTTTTCCATTGCAATTTCATTTGTGGTTCTGCTGCTAACCACTTGGAACGTCTTACTCAGTTTATTTTCAGTTGCTTCCATCGAAGGATCAGTTCTGGTTACTGTGGGTCTCTTAGTCCTTTTAGAATGGCAACTAAATGTTGTAGAATCTTTGTATGTGTCAGCTGCGGTAGGCCTCTCTGTTGACTTCACAATCAATTACTGCATTTCATATCATCTGTGCCCACATTCCGACCGTCTCAGTCGTGTCGCATTCTCCTTAAAACAAATTAGCTGTGCCACTGCCATGGGAGCCTCTGCCATGTTTTCTGCTGGAGTAATCATGCTACCAGCCACTGTACTGGCATATAGAAAACTCGGGATATTTATAATGATGATAAAATGCATCAGTTGTGGGTTTGCTAGCTTTTTTTTCCAATCCCTCTGCTGTTTTTTCGGCCCTGAGAAAAACTGTGGGCAAATTTTATGGCCCTGTGTCAACATTATAAAGGAATATCCAGATAACCAAAGGCTAAATGGCACATTTGCTTGCGGTGCACATGAAAAGCAGAGCAGACTTAGAAAAGTTCAGGAAGGAAACACAGAAAATGAGCAGTATGAACTACAGCCATTAGCTAGAAACCTGAGTGACAGTTTTGACAACAGCACTACTACTAGTAGGCTCTCTAAGCGGCCTTCTATTCTCTCTGAGGATATGCAGTTATCAGAAAATAAGTGTTCCCGGATGAAAGAGCAGCGTATTGAAAAAGATCAAGCCCAAGACATCCAGGATAACCCGAGTGGCCACAAACTTTTTACTCATTGCCCTGCTCTACAGACATCTTCTCCCTACAGACAAAATAGTTATGGGGATGATGCAGAGAAGCCTGGAGAATCATGTAGACAATGCATCTGTCAAAAAATGACCAGTAAGACATGGAATGGATCTGTGGTGGATGATGTTCATGTTCACAATAAGAAGGTCCGGTCCAACAGTTTGCAAGACCCTAAAGATGACAGCCCTGTCCATTATTCACCAGACAGAAGCATCCGCATGTATGAATATTCTAGATGCCTCTGTTCTGTAGCTAGTTCATTTGATGCTCTTGACTCAAATGAAACTTGCCTTAGTGATATTGACCAGAGCTCTAAGCTGGCTGAGTCAACCAGCTGTTCACCCGATATTCTTGATGTTCCTGATTCTCCATGTCACAGTGAAAGGGGTCATTTAAATGGCAAGAGAGAAACTCTAAGACTGGCTCTAAGGGAAACTGTATTTGATTCACCTTCATCTTCAAAACAGTCTAATATGTTATGGAAAATGCAGTCCAACCAAGATGATGATCATCCCGTTGTCCTACCAAACAGCAAACCAGACATGCCTGATGTTTGGATTAAGAGATCTGGTGAACACAGCTCTGGCTATATCAGCTGAAAATGTCTTTATATCAGTATCATGAAAGAAACATTTCTTAATTTCCATTATCTCATTATGTGAATTGTGGTTCTTGGTGTGTAGAATAAATGTATGATGTCCACTGAATGATTATCTTGTTCTCTTTAAGGCAACTTATGGTTGCTGGGTACATAAGAAGGTGACAAAGTAACTCCATCCAACGTTACAGACTAAAATGATGTAAAAGTAGTAAACACAACATCCAGCCAAATAAGAAGAACATTGTTATGTTGCACCAATATTGACTGATTATCAATCTAGTCACATGATCACAGTTCTGTTCATACTTTAAATTATGCAATATAGAAGCAGGGATTGGTTGTGCAGTCAAGAGGCAGCTCTTACATTGCTTCATGCCAAGAATGGGGTGGAGTTTTCAGGTTGCAGCCCTACTGTTAGTCACAACACTGATCTCCGAGTGGAGCTATACTTGGGTCACACGGGCAATGAATGCTGTAGTTTCTCCATAATTCCTGCTGCTGGGGTAGGGGTTGTGCCAGAAACAAAGAAAATAATAAAGTTCTATGGTGGCTTTCACAGTACTGCTCAATTAGGATCTTTTGGATGTTTTCTTTTCTTGAGCTACATGGTAATTTCCCCAGAGGGAAAAATTACCATGCAAAACTAATGTCACACTCGAACAGACAGTAAACTTCATAGTCTTTCTTTCTTTTGTATGCTTCCCCCGTTGCTGCTGTGGGCCATGCCTTACAGACCACCCATGGCTTTCAAGATACTCAGCTCCCATGATGCTTTGCAAAGTAACAAGCATAAGGGCCCTTTCACACTTATGTGCGGTGCTGTCAGTTATGATGCCACACATGGTAACATGATAGCCTATAGACTTTAATGTTACCGTTTATAGTTGAGAACGTGATCCCGTGTGTTGAGATGTAACCAGGCCCGGATTTACATCACAGGAGCCTATAGGCACAGATCTCTTGGTACCTTAGACTTCGCCCTCTATGAACAAGCAATCCACCATCGAACTGCACCTCAAGTGTGCTGGCTGGCCCACCTGTCACTTATCCCTTACTTACCATGCCCATCGTAGGTAGCTACACTTGCCCCTTAGTATAAGATAGCAAGAGGAACCTCAGTATTAAGTAGCTAGAGGTGCCCTTGACCGAAGGAAGATCTCGTCAGTGGAATGCAGAGAGTTGGATGGGTAACCTCTCATTTACACTCTGATCAGGACTCTGCATAGGGAATGAGGGAGGGAGCTGCCTCTCCATCATGAGGCACCTGTAGGCACATGCCTACAGTGCCTTATGTTAAATCCGGCCCTGGATGTATTGAGCGTGGGAACACTTTATTGCACAATGCACGCACTTTCCTGTTGGGTTAATTTGTGCTAGAGCTGCTAATTCGCTCTGAAATGGACGCCCATTGTGCATGCCATGTCAGTAACGCATGCACAAAGTCAAATTCGTGGATGAGATGGCAAGTGTGAAAGAGTCCTAAATCATAAAAATCTAAATTTAGCAGACATAACTTACTGGTGTCAGAAGTCTAAAAGTTTGGGTCCAGTTACAGTAGAGACATTGATGAAACCTTGATGAAACTTTATATTTTTAGAACTTTATTAGCCAAAGAAAGACACTAAACAATGTTGAAAATCACTGATGCTAATTTCATATTTTAGGTTTTATTTCTGCTTGGATTTAGGCTCTAATGAACACATCAGTGTAATTCTGACACTCAAATCACCGAATTTAAGATTCCCAAGCTCTATTCCTTTTAACTCAATATATTATTGTAAGGACAGGTTAAGTGGAATATGTTAATCAAAGCCACCCAAGTGCAGAGTTCTTCCCTCTTCCCTACCCTTTACCCCATCAAGCCTTATTGAGTACTTCATAACCCTAACCATGCAGGTTGGTATTAGCCAGGAAGGCAGTGCCTATAAGCGTGCCCCCTCCCCCATCCTTGGCCAATACCATCCCACATGGATTCTTTTAAAATGGGGGAGGAGTGTACCTTTCAAAGAAGCCATGCCCTAGTATTAAGGAGAGGCGTTATTTCCCACCTCCATATGACCAAAATAGGGGTTGGAGTAATACACTGAGGAACACTTATGGTGTTATATGTGCAACCCCTTAATAAGGGGATAACCAATAGCCACCCTCACACAGGGGTCTATTAGCCGACTCCTTACTTACCATTCATGGTAAAACTAGACTGTGGTTGTGTTATACTTGGTACATTTAGAATCAGGACTTTTTTCCATTTGCAAATTTCTATGATAACCTTAAAATCAAGCAAACAATGGTATAAATACCTTATTCTGAAATATTAGAAATTACTGTGAGTCAGGCATGAATTGTAAACATTTTCAACATAGATCCCCAAATGGTGCAGCTTTTCAAATTAAATAAACAGAGGCATGGAACAGAAAAAAAAAACAAAAACAAAAAACAAGGGTAGAACGACTGGCCACTTAATATAAACACTCCTTACTTACAATCTTGTTAATCAACTTTAATAACACAAGGGAGAGAAGTGGAGGGATGGTGGAATCTACAGGTGTGTAACAACGAGATGGAGAAGGGGAGGAGGGTTGCTGAAGAATGATCTTGTTTTAGTCACAGAATTCCTGCCTGCAGCCAATGCAAACCTACAAGTTTAAAAAAAAAATTGTTTCTGAAAAATTGTGCTTTTGTGAAGTCTTGTAGTGCTATAAAACTGTAGATGAAGACTACCTATTTTGAGTTCAGGACTGCTTCAACATTACAAGGTAAGTAAAAGCTTACTGCATCTATTCAAATATTTCAAATGATTCAAGGCTTAATTTATTAAAGTAAAAAGGTTTGGCGTCTATAGTTATGTCCCATATTTTCCTAAGGTCTGTTTCACACTGGCACTAAAAATGGTCCATTAGCGGATCATAACAGAACGGATCCTAAACCAATCCAATGTTAACCAATGGTTCCGTTCACATTGGTCTGTTCACATGCTCCACGGACCGCAAGTTTGGTTCTGCAGTGGAATGCAAACAGAGGCTGAAGCACTGCATGGGAGGCAATAAGTAAATGGATCTTTAAAACACACTGACTAGAAAAACAGACTTCTGCAGCGACTTTTTCTGCCACACAAGCCGACCAAGCAACCCCTGCAAGATTGCATTGATATATGCAGCTCATGTGCAATGTATGCAGAAGTCATATTGCATAAAATATTGCATCTAGGTCACCTCATGCAATCTACATACCGTATATCATCAGTTTTGTGCCAGCAATAATTTTTGAATCAGGATGATACCATTTATTGGCTAACTTAAAAATATATTGTAGTCCCTTACACACTCCAATGAGTTCTGGGTCACCATGAGCTTGCTGGTTAGTCTGTACCTCTCGGTTTACAAGCCCTACTCCATAGGGCCAAATTAATCCATGCCATGCACTGATGAGGATCAAACAATCCGAAACAGTCTGTATGCATGTTGGATTATTATGGCTCTGTACAATTTAACAAGCTGACACATCATTGCATTCCAGCGGTTCTGGAGGTGTGTTTAGCTTCTAAGGGTACAATGGTTAATTTGCATATATTCAGCAGTGGTGCTCTGGGAGACATCTCGAGCTCACTCCAACCTGAATTATCGCAAATTTTTTCTGTTTTAGGAAAGCAATTTTTGTTTTTCTTAACATCTTAGTAAGGGGGCTTTTAGGACCATTGTAGTCCCTTACACACTCCAATGAGTTCTGGGTCACCATGAGCTTGCTGGTTAGTCTGTACCTCTCGGTTTACAAGCCCTACTCCATAGAGCCAAATTAATCCATGCCATGCACTGATGAGGATCAAACAATCCGAAACAGTCTGTATGCATGTTGGATTATTATGGCTCTGTACAATTTAACAAGCTGACACATCATTGCATTCCAGCGGTTCTGGAGGTGTGTTTAGCTTCTAAGGGTACAATGGTTAATTTGCATATATTCAGCAGTGGTGCTCTGGGAGACATCTCGAGCTCACTCCAACCTGAATTATCGCAAATTCTTTCTGTTTTAGGAAAGCAATTTTTTGTTTTTCTTAAAAATATATATAAGAGTAATGGTGGCCACTAATGATCCAATCTTTTTCATCCAAATCTTACCAAATCTATGTAGTATAAGGGTAAATTGAGTGAATATACTGAATGGATACTTCAGGCAATTACCTTATATTACATAGAAATGGTAAGATTGGATGAAACAGATTGGATTATTAGTGGCCACCTTAAGTTTTCGGCTTTTGAGCCTTTGGCAGACTTAAATCCTGTATGCTTACAAGACAGTTAAATACATGCAACAAACAATAAAAACATGTCATTATGATGCCTAAATTTAAACAAAACACTCAAACAGGGCCAGTGGTTGTTAGGTGACATATTACAAACAGATAAGATCCTTTGTTTACTAAATGCTCACACAATGCTCACACAACTGAGGCCTGTCATCATAAATTCCTAGTTCAACAGTTAGCTGAAGCAGAATGGATGCAGTAAGTCTGGGCTGAAAAATAATTATGCCATCAAATATCATCATCAACCGCACACCAATTTAAGAAATTGGTATCCTTGTTTAAAGCGGTATCGTCACCATAAAAATCAAATTTCAACAGCAACTGGTATGAGTGTATTAAATGATAAAGATGCTAATCCTGCATTTAAAACTTTCAAAACTTTTTCTGCTGTAATGATTTGGAGTTATCACATACCTAAGGAACAATGGCCCTTAGAATTGCATGCTGGGGGTTCTTTTTATCTATAATCTATTCCTCCTCTTCTCTTTATTTCCCTGCCAGCTGCTTATCTGAAACCTAATCCCCTACTCACTTGTGTTTACAAGCAAGGCTGAGGCGACTCAGCGATTGGAGGAGACAAGAAAAAAAGTAAAGGGCAGAAATGACATCACGAGTTAGCCTTAAAGAGACACTGAAGCGAAAAAAAAAATGATGATATTATGATTTGTATGTGTAGTACAGCTAAGAAATAAAACATTAAGATCAGATATATCAGTCTAATTGTTTCCAGTACAGGAAGAGTTAAGAAACTCTAGTTGTTATCTCTATGCAAAAAAGCCATTAATCTCTACGACTTTCAAAGTCGTGGAGAGGGCTGTTATCTGACTTTTATTATCTCAACTGTAGGTGAACTAATTACTTTTTCTCTGCCAGAGGAGAAGTCATTAGTTCACAGACTGCTCTGAAAGAATCATTTTGAATGCTGAGTGTTGTGTAATCTGCAGACATTATAGAATGATGCAATGTTAGAAAAAACACTGTATACCTGAAAATAAAAATATGAGGATATTTTCTTTGCTGCTAATCTTCTAGTAATTATTCATAGTACACAACCAATTCACTATATCATATATTTTTTTTCGCTTTAGTGTCTCTTTAACTGTGGGCAAAAGACATGGCCCCCACCAGGAACAGAATTCTCATCATTTACTATATAACATTCACTGAAATCAAAACGTGGCCAGTATAATACATATGTTATGTAAGTAGGTCAAGTATTTATCTACTTATATATGTGGTTTTTTTTTCCCTGGCATAGTATGGCTGATCCTCCTGCTTTAATATTTCATCTACAGATTTGGACTAACATATACATTTGGTCTCTGCTGTCAGTCTCTCATTTTGTGATACACAATGAGGGTAAAGAAGCGCCCAGGGGTTTATAAAACTGAGTTAAAAACAACAGTAAAAACGAAAAATGAGGCAACTTACCTCTAAAAGGACATTCTCATAGCAAAAATAAAATTCTCCTTTTCCTATGAGAATGTCCTTATTGAGGTAAGCCACCTCATTTATCGTTTTTACTGTTGTTTTTAACTCAGTTTTTTAAACCCCCGGGTGCTTCTTTACCCTCATAGTACTTATTCGCCCCCCCCCCCATACCTGTTGCGGACGGGGTTCAAAAACGGACCAGTCCCATTCTGGGACACCCCAAGTGGAGGCGGGTTCATTATCTCCACCTGCTTCCTGTGGTCGGTTGCCCCCAGCAACCCACTTTTGTGAGTAGCCCTTTCATCTTTATATTGTTTTCAGTGTTACTGACATACTACACCATTTTGGGTCCCGATTTTTGTTTTGTCTCTTCCTTCCAGGGTGTCCCGACACCCGTATCCACTGCGTCTTATTTTGTGATGTAAAGCCACCCTCTAGGGCAGTAACCCGAAGATCATTTAAGCTGTGTTCATGGGAACGAAAGTGTGTGGGGACTGGGAGTTAAGATTCGGTGTCTTTAATACTGTACCTATGTTCGTTCATATGTTTACACAGTTTTTCCAGTTTCTCCCACATAAGCTCTGTACCTGTGTTCGTTCATACGTTTATACAGTTTGTCCAGTTTCTCCCACATAAGCTTCTCCCAGTTTTGTGCCAAACACCTTTGCTCAGTGCAGATCTCTGTTTGCACACTTTGCAGAGCATAGGGTTAATTTTAGCATTTGCTGTTGGAACGGAAACAGATGCAAAATGGATACCTACACAACGGAAACAGATACGGATATGTTGAAAAGGAATTCTAATCCATTTTTACAGATCCGTTTGCCAGAAAGTGCGATGTGAACCGACAATAAATCTTGTAAGACCACTCAAACCCAAAATTTACATGTTTGTTAAATTATTGTTTATAACTTTGTGAATAGATAAACAAAAGTTTGTTTTATTAAAACAGAAAGAATTTGCGATAATTCAAGTTAGAGTGAGCTTGAGATGTCTCCCAGTGCAACACTGCTGAATAAATGCAAATTAACCATTGTTGCCCTTAGAAGCTAAACACACCTCCAGAACCGCTGGAATGCAATGATGTGTCATAATAATCCAACATGCATACAGACTGTTTCGGATTGTTTGATCCTCATCAGTGCATGGCATGGATTAATTTGGCTCTATAGAGTAGGGCTTGTAACACCGAGAGGTACAGACTAACCAGCAAGCTCATGGTGACCCAGAACTCATTGGAGTGTGTAAGGGACTACAATGGTCCTAAAAGCCCCCTTACTAGAATGCTAAGAAAAACAAAAGTTTGGTTTCTTAAAACAGAAAGTATTTGCGATAATTCAGGTTAGATACAGTGGGTTGCAAAAGTATTCAGCCCCCTTGAAGTTTTCCACATTTTGTCATATTACTGCCACAAACATGAATCAACTTTATTGGAATTCCACATGAAAGGCCAACACAAAGTGGTGTACACATGAGAAGTGGAACGAAAATCATACATGATTCCAAACATTTTTTACAAGTAAATAACTGCAAAGTGGTGTGTGCATAATTATTCGGCCCCCTTTGATCTGAGTGCAGTCAGTTGCCTTTAGACATTGCCTGATGATTCCTTATGACTAAATATAGTGCACCTGTGTGTAATCTAATGTCAGTACAAATACAGCTGCTCTGTGAGGGCCTCAGAGGTTGTCTAAGAGAATATTGGGAGCAACAACACCGTGAAGTCCAAAGAACACAAAAGGCAGGTCCAAGAAAGGTCAGGGATCAAGTTATTGAGAAATTTAAAGCAGGCTTAGGCTACAAAAAGATTTCCAAAGCCTTGAACATCCCACGGAGCACTGTTCAAGCAATCATTCAGAAATGGAAGGAGTATGGCACAACTGTACACCTACCAAGATAAGTCCATCCACCTAAACTCACAGGCCGAACAAGGAGAGCGCTGATCAGAAATGCAGCCAAGAGGCCCATGGTGACTCTGGACAAGCTGCAGAGATCTACAGCTAAGATGGGAGACTCTGTCCATAGGACAACTATTAGTCATGCACTGAACAAAGTTGGCCTTTATGGAAGAGTGGCAAGAAGAAAGGCATTCTTAACAGAAAGCATAAGAAGTCCCGTTTGCAGTTTGCCACAAGCCATGTGGGGGACACAGCAACCATGTGGAAGAAGGTGCTCTGGTCAGATGAGACCAAAATGGAACTTTTTGGCCAAAATGCAAAACGCTATGTGTGGCAGAAAACTAACACTGCACATCACTCTGAACACACCATCCCCACTGTCAAATATGGTGGTGGCAGCATCGTGCTCGGGTGGTGCATCTCTTCAGCAGGGACAGGGACACTGGTCAGAGTTGATGGGAAGATGGATGGAGCCAAATACAGGGCAAACTTGGAAGAAAACCTCTTGGAGACTGCAAAAGACTTGAGACTGGGGCGGAGGTTCACCTTCCAGCAGGACAATGACCCTAAACATAAAGCCAGGGCAACAATGGAATGGTTTAAAACAAAACATATCTATGTGTTAGAATGGCCCAGTCAAAGTCCAGATCTAAATCCAATCGAGAATCTGTGGCAAGATCTGAAAACTGCTGTTCACAAACGCTGTCTATCTAATCCGACTGAGCTGGAGCTGTTTTGCAAAGAAGAATGGGCAAGGATTTCAGTCTCTAGATGTGCAAAGCTGGTAGAGACATACCCTAAAAGACTGGCAGCTGTAATTGCAGCAAAAGGTGGTTCTACAAAGTATTGACTCAGGGGGGCTGAATAATTACGCACACCCCACTTTGCAGTTATTGATTTGTAAAAAATGTTTGGAATGATGTATGCTTTTCGTTCCACTTCTCACGTGTATACCACTTTGTGTTGGTCTTTCATGTGGACTTCCAATAAAATTGATTCATGTTTGTGGCAGTAATGTGACAAAATGTGGAAAACTTCAAGGGGGCCAAATACTTTTGCAACCCACTGTATATAATTAATAAAAATCAATTTATGAAAGTGTTGATACAATTAAAAACATTCAAACAACCAACAGAATGCAAACCTAAAGAAGACCTAAAATGGTTAAGACATTTTACTAAGATATAAGGGCCCTTATTCAATTAACTTTTTCTCCTAGGTGACATTTTCACACCTTATCAATACAATGCCTCTTAAGCCAGCAGCAAGCAAGAGAATACTTTAATAATCTAGGAGATAACTTAGGAGAAAAAGGTGAATTGAATAAGGGCCAACATGCACTACATATCAATTATAAAAAAACATACCAAAGCATGTTCAAACAGCAATGTAGTCCATATAACTAATTAGATTGCAATAATACATACCGTGATTTGCCGTCTTAAAACAGACGGTATTTGCAATAATTTAGCTTTAAAGGATACCAGATGCAAAGAACACTAGCCCCCCCATCATACCTTAAAGCCCTCCAGGACCCTCTTCCAGGTCGCCGGAGTCAGGCTTTACTGCACAGTCACTTTCTATGCTGTGCGCGCCCGTGGATGGGAGCACTATGCGCATGACGACATGTGAATGACAGTGATATCATACGCATGCAAAGAATGCTCCCGGCCATGCGCTGTAGGGCACACGCAGCCCGGCCAGCGCCTGCGTAGTAAAGCCCGACCCCGGCGCCCTGAAAGAGAGTCCTGGGGGCTTTTAGGTATGATGGGGGGCTAGAGAGGAGAACGGGTGGAGCGCTTGGCATCAGGCCAGGTGATAGTATATGCCTGCTCCTCCCATTCTCTAGCATTCTTCGCATCTGGTATCCTTTAAGTGAACATCTGTGATGTGAGAATCTGTATTGTTAAAATCGCACAAAAGTAAACATACCAGTGCGTTAGGGGACATCTCCTATTACCCTCTGTCACAATTTCGCCGCTCCCCGCCACATTAAAAGTAGTCAAAAACAGTTTTAAAAAGTTTGTTTATAAACAAATAAAATGGCCACCAAAACAGGAAGTAGGTTGATGTACAGTATGTCCACACATAGAAAATACATCCATACACAAGCAGGCTATATACAGCCTTCCTTTTGAATCTCAAGAGATCATTTGTGTGTTTACCTTCTGTCCCCCTGCAGCTCTCATCCACTGAATACTAGTGACAGGCTGATCGTTTCTTCCTGCAGACAGCTCTGCCCTGTCTGTAATTCCTCAGTATGTGTCAGACAGCTCCTTTCACAGCCTAACAGAGGAGGATTTTTATCCAGCTCTCTTCTCTCACTGATAAGAGAGCAGAGACGCTGCTGGCTTATGTAAATAACACACACACTGGAGTGTGCATAGAGGGGCCTGGAGAGGGGTGTGCATAACAGATCAGCACGGAAGAGTTGGCAGCCTTCCAGACACAGGGCGACAAGTCCGACAGGGTAAAGATACATTGATTTATTACAGAGACGGTGATAGTAGAAAGTGCTGCAGTAAGCCAGAGCACATTAGAATAGGTTTAGGAACTTGTAGGATGGAAGAAAAAAAGGATGACATTTTTGTTACAGAGTCTCTTTAAAGCTAAATTATCGCAAATACCTGTTTTAAGTAGGCAAATCACACCAAGCATTGCTTTTTAGTAGGAGGGCTTTTCTGTCTCTTTTAGTCCCCTGTACTTTCCTAGTGGTTTTGGGTCGCCTCGAGCTGCTTGGTTACTCAATAATACATACAGGATCAAAATAAGTTTATTTTGGTTAAAAATGCACTGCTCCAGCAGATAGTTGTATCCATGCCACTTTACAAGAATGCTCTTTCACCCTGCCTGAGGTGTATGCAGGTTGCTTAAAAGGTGACTAACATTTAAAACAATTTCATTTGATTCAAGATTAGCCACAGGAATAAGCTTATAATAAAGATGATAGTTTGAGGGTTAGTAAGCAAATAGTCAAACAGCAGGACACAGCAGTGGCACCCTTGGACATGGCCGGCCTTTGACCTGAGCGACCCGAGCGGTCGCTCAGGGCGGTGGCTTCCAGGGGGGTGCACGTGATGTGCATTCAACTGGCCCTGGCTGCATTTATACCTGCTGGCTGCGGCTCCATCTGTGGCTGCTGCGAGTGGCAGCTCCGCCCCCGGTGCCACTGAGGGTGATGGGGGACGAAGACTCCAGGGACCTGCTACTGCCTCTTGCTGAGATTGTGTGAGCCATGCGTGCTAGTAGAGGCGCCCTTGGTCACATGTGATGTCTGCACTGCACAAAGGTGATGGTGCCACTGCACTGCACTAGTCTTCCTGCCCCAGCTACAAGCAGAAAAGTAAGATTACCCAACTGCCTCCCGGTTGGGGAAGTGTGTGTGTGTGTGTGTGTGTGGGGGGGGGGGGGGGGGCGCGTCTATATACGCTAAAGGGGGATCTGCTTGTGCACTATACACTATTTATCTGCCTAGCTATGTACACTAAAAGGGGGATCTGTTTATATATACAGCCCCTACTCTATGGCAGGGACGGATCTAGGGGGGTGCAAGCGGGTCTCTTGCCCCAGGCGCAGTTTGTTGAATTCTTAAAAAGGCGGCAAAATGTGGATGGGGAATGGCAGTTTAGGCGCCAAAACCTGACCTTGCCCCAGGCGCAACTTGGGGCAACTTGGTCTAGATCCGTCCCTGCTCTATGGAACTCACTTCCACAATCAGTACGAGAGGCTCCTTCTCTGGACAGCTTTAAAAAAAGGCTAAAAACTCACCTCTTTTCCCTAGCCTTTGAGACTGCATAATGCAGGGTCACAGCGCTTTGAGTCCCCAGGGAGAAAAGCGCTATATAAATATTATTGTTATTGTTAAAGGGGGGATCTGCCTATATACACTAAAGGGGGGATCTGCCTATATATACTAAAGGGGGGATCTGCCTACATACACTAAAAGGGGGGGAATCTGCCTATATGTACTAAAGGGGGATCTGCCTACATACACTAAAGGGGGGATATGCCTATATATACACTAAAAGGGGGGGGTCTGCCTATATATATACTAAAGGGGGGAATCTGCCTATAGACACTAAAGGGTTTCTTGCACATAGGTGTGTGCGTGTACATGCAAAGAAGATGAATGGGGGGGGGGGGGGGCACCAAAATCTGGTTACGTTCAAGGGGCTGTGAAACCTAAGGCCGGACCTGCCCTTGGATACCAATTATGGTGTGGCCGAATGTGTGCATCATTCTAGTGTGAAGTAGACAGAAGTATTGGGTGCAGCAACAGCATATGTATGGTGAACAAGAAACTTTCGGCCTGATGCATGAAAATGCAGTAATATTGCCTTGCACAGACATCGCATGGCAATATTACCCTTACTACCGGCACTTGGTGCTGACAGTTACGCTATTAGCGTGAGTCGTATTTAACTAGCATGACCTTTGCTCAGGTAACACGCACTACTAACGGTCAAGCTATTAGCGTAACTCGTGGTGCACACAGTGTCAGTAGTAAGGGTAATATTGCCATGTGATGTCCGTGCATGGCAATAGTGCATCAATCCCTAGGAGTCACAAGCTTAAAGAGGAACTCCAGTGAACATTTTACTGTTGGCAGGTGATGTAGCGGAGCTAGTCTACTTTAGGGGACCCACCGCAAATCCCCATAGACAATTTCAGCTGGGCTGCAAAACGGAACAAATGTCTTCCGTTTGCTTGTTTAAACCTCCACAAGCCTTATATCCTCTGGTAGCTAAGCATGCCCTCTAACGAATTTTGCGAGTTTCGGTCAAAAAAAAGTTGTAACTGACTGTACAGGAGCCGCCGAACGGCCGCAATTTCGGGTCCGTCAGCCATCTTGGTTCTGCTCTGCAGGTCGTTTCTTCCTCCTCATTGGAGGGATTGTTCGGTGGGGGCGTGCCAGCTTCTGTCAGCAGCTAACAAACCCTCCAATGAGGAGGAAGAAAGGACCTGCACAGCAGAACGAAGATGGCCGACGGAACCGAGATTAAGGCCGTTCGGCGGCTCCTACACAGCCCATTTCAACTCTTTTTTTGACCGAAAACCTTACAATTCGTTAGAGGATATGCTTACCTATCCATGGGTATAAGGCTTGTGGGGGTTTAAACAAGGTGAAAGCGGACATTTGTTCCGTTTCTGCAGCCCAGCTGAAAGTGTCTATGGGGATTTGCGGTGGGTCCCCTAAAGTAGACTAGCTCCGATGTAGCTGCTGCATGGTTTTTGGCAGTTGGAAACAGCTGTAAACAGCTATTTCCCACAATGCAACAAGGTTCACAGACAGGAAACTGCCAAAAGTTTGAACTTTTCTTGTGAGAGGGGTTACTTGTGGGAGGGGTTTCACCACAATATCAGTCATACAGCGCCCCCTGATGGTCTGTTTGTGAAAAGGAATAGATTTTTCATGTAAAAGGGGGTATCAGCTACTGATTGGGATAAAGTTCAATTTTTGGTCGGAGTTTCTCTTTAATAAAGGAGCCAGATGTTAATGTTACATGTATACACCAATGCAAAACAGAAGTTTGCCTTCTTAAAACAGAAGATATTTGCAATTATTCAGGTTGGAATGATCTCTGAGAAGATCTGTTAACTCATCTCTGCTTAGCTACATAATATAATAACAGGCTAATATAATGCTCTCTATATGTGCTTAAATACGTGTGTCATCCTGCATTTCCATGTGTCATCATGGTTCGAGTTTTATTTTGTCTACAGTGTAATCCCATAATACAATGCTTGTCTGCACTCACATAAAAGCTTGTCCATTCAGAGCCTGCTGACACATGTAAGTGTGTTTACTGAGGGAATGTTCCACTCTGGACACAGCTGTATTCCTATGCACTGCAACAAAGCAGACATAGAACAACACAGAAGCTTCACATAGAACTGAATGACATTGCCATCATTCCTTGCTCATTCATGGATTCTGCTTGTTCAAAGGAAGGTATGTGTGGGTTTTTTCATGCAGAGTATTTTTAAGCAATATGATATTTTATTAGACAGCTGGTTAATAAATAAACTATTTGAATCAAGTTATGTTGTTTTCCTTGTTAAAGTGTGAGCTTCTCATTTCACCAAATCAAAACTATTCATCCAGAGTTAATTTAAAGCAGACTTGAACTACTGAACGTCACACAATGAAGTATTTATTCCACATACAGTTGCTGAAGAAATTCATTGCTCTGTGTTCTTTGTTTGTTTAGCTAGATCCAAATACCTAATTAGTTCTTATAGCTATAAATAGACTGCAAGCTTTCTGCCTTGGCTGTTTCCTCATAGTTACTCTGAAACTTAACCCTTTCAGTGATCCCTGGAAAGTGAATCCAAGTTAAAACTTCAGGGTTTTTTTTGTTTTATTTTTTTCAGGATTTCTATAAATTGTAATGAAGATTTTTTTCCCCATTAAGGTTATCATGCTTTGGCTAAGCTTTTAGTGCACAGATGAAGTTCTGAGTTTAGTCCCACTTTAAGCATTGGATCTTATGCTGGCCATACACCATACTTAAAGCGGACACAAACCAAACGTTTTTTTAATTAAAAATATTTAGTTGCACCACTCTGACAGATACAAAGATAAATAAACCCTCCTTCAAACCTATGATCAGGGGCGTAGCAATAGGGGGTGCAGAGGTAGCGACCGCATCGGGGCCCTTGGGCCAGAGGGGCCCCGAAGGGCCCTCCCCTTAACTACAGTATTAGCTCTCTATTGGTCCTCTGCTCATAATAATCACTTCTATAGATACATTGAATAGTAGTAATCATTAACAAACTGTTCCCCATCCCCTTCTTGCACCTCTGACACTGTAGTTGCCATTGGCAGGTTTTGGTGCGCCACATCAATTGTTATGTATAGAGTGCTTGGGGGGCCCCATTGTAAAACTTGCATCGGGGCCCACAGCTCCTTAGCTACGCCACTGCCTATGATCATTTCAGTGCATGCTTTTCACCCTTCTCTTTTCATAGCTAGGGTTATACTGGGGGCAGCCATTAGCAATTCCTCCATTGCCGGACACCATCTACTCTATCAGTTTGCCGGAAAAATCCCGGCAATTTGAAAGGAAGGGAGGGGTTCTTCCAATAAATGTAAAATATTTTATATCTGTCATCATGCAGCTGAAAAAAGGCTGCTATTTATTATTATAATTTAGAAAATAGATTTTATTTCTGAAATCTTGTATTTTTAATTTGGGTCCACTTTAAATGTACACTGTTGACCACATTTATGTACTATAATAGCCAACAAAGAGACTGCTAGGTAAGGTCTCATACCATATGGAAGTAGTGCCAGACTGTATAAGGTTGGATAATTAAGACTCTAATGCTGTATAGCCAGCTATAGGATGTTCATATATGGGCACACTCACTGGGAAGGGTGGGTACATACTTATTATGGAAAAAAATACATACACCAAATTATCAGTGGCTTCTGCTTCTCAGTCTGGTCAAATGGTTTTAAAGGGAATGTCCAAAGTAGTTTAAAATACAAAAATATACTTACCCAAGCCTTCTTCCAACCCCCGGCAACCGTTCTGTGCCCTCGCCGCAGCTCCGCTCCCAGCCGGTGGCCTGGGGTCCCCTGTGGTGCAGATGCTAACCTCGCCAGGTCAGCATCTACTGCGTATGCGTGAGAGCCCCTCGCGGTTGCGCTGACGTCATCTTGAGTGTTCTGCACAGGTGATGACAGTGCTGGAGTGTTCTGTGCAGGCAAAGAACTACTGAGCCTGCGCAGTACACTCCAGATGACGTCAGCGCGACCTCACTAAGTTGGCATCTGTACCGGAGGGGACTCCCGGCCACTGGCTGGGAGCGGAGGAGCTGCGGCGAGGGCACAAGATGGTTGCAAGGGGCTGCAGGAAGCCCCAGGTAAGTATATTTTAGTTTTTGAACTACCTCGGACATTCCCTTTAAAGTTACTTACAGACATTAGTTGATTGACTGTCACTCAACTATAGCCATTAAAGCACACCTGAATTGAGAGGGATGTGGAGGGTGCCAAATTATCAGTGGCTTCTGCTTCTCAGTCTGGTCAAATGGTCTTAAATTTACCTACAGACCTTAGGTGATTTTCACTGTCCTGCTGATACTCTGTGTCACGGTCAGTTACCTGTGCAGACACGGAGGCTGGCACTTACGGATGTCCGCGTGCATCCTGGGGCATGTCGCCGTCGTCTCAACCGAGGGGTTTTGGCGATGTGTGTCCGTGCGTGTTGCGCGTGATGGCGTAGACCCTGGAGGTTGAAGGCTTAGGGGGTTTGCGCGTTGCGCGCGCGTGTTGCGTAGGGCCGTGCGCGCCTACATGTTTTCTTGTTGCGCATGCGCGTGCATAGCGTTGCGTGTCATGTGCGTATGTCGTTACGTGTTACGCACGTGCGGCGTTGCGCACTGCGCGTGCGCGGGCGTGCGTTATGCGCTGCGCTCCAAAAGGCCTATATAAGTCTGCAGAGAACATTGCTCAGTGCTGTTGTACTGCAGAATTGTGTTCTCCTGTGACGAGACTTTTGTCTGCCTTGTTCACGTTTGTATGCTTGCCTTACCCGTTGCTGACCTTGGCCTGTTCCGACTACCCGCTCTGCTGCTGACTCCTGCTTGTATGACTTCCCGATTTGCTGCTGACTACTGCTATGGACGATTACCTGCTCTGTTGATGAACCTTGCCCGTACGACTGCCCGCTTTGTTGCCAAACCTAGGAACTGTTTACTGGATTACGAGACTTCTATCAAGAAGAAACCTTCTCATCAAACGGCTGCTGAGTTATTGCACTACCGTACTCAGCCAGCGGAGGTGCTGCAACGCCATACTGGTCACACGCTCAGTCGTCACGCTGATTGGCCTGTAAGCACTTCTGCCCTTCGCTTCTCAGAGGCCCTGTTCCCATTTCAGGGTTTCCGGGTGGCGGGTTGCATAAGTAGCTGCTCTCTACACTTCAGTCTCCAGAGCACCAGGTACGTGGTTTGTGTTGTGACACTCTATCTCTAATACTTTTAAACACTACTGACACATGAAGTACTGTATCAGCAGGATGCAGTATTGTTTAAAAGAAAATATATATGGTAGCCTCCATATCCCTCTCAATAGGGGTTGTGGGGAGGCGCCCAATGTATAGGTACTCACTGATTAAAATAATAAAAACGAGGTTTATTACCTCTATTGACAACTCACTGGGATGGAAAACAGAGAGTCTTTATTAAAAAATGGTTATACTGTTGACAGCGCGTTTCACAGGACACAGCCCACTTCCTCAGGTCAATAAAACAGAAAACCTTAAATTCTAGCTGTGCCGTGTGGAGGCGCATAGATAGCATCCATATACTTCAGTTGCTCATTAATGACATATGATGCCTTAAAGTTGTTCTCCTGGCAGAACTATGAAGACCATTTCTTCAGTGTCTATTCTCCACCCATCCACAGGACAAATGGAACATGAGTAAAGTTATCCCCATTTACAAGAAAATCATTTAAAAAAAAAACAACTATCATGATGAACTCCACATGCGGATAAAATAATAATGTTCTGGTGAAATGTGATCTATTGTTGTTCAGTCGCTATTCAGTCATGCCCAACTTTTTGCAACCCCATGGACCAGAGCACACCAGGCCGCTCTACTGCCTCTCTAAGCTTGTCCAAGCTCATGTTCGTTGCTCCTATGTTAATATATAGCCATTTCATTCTCTGCTGTCTCCTCCATTTACACTTGATCTTTCCCAGCATCATGGTCTTCTCCAATGCATTCTGCCTTTTCATTGTGTCCAAAGTATTTCAGCTTCATCTTCCACATTGATCTCTCCAATAAACAGTCAGGGTTCATTTCTTTAAGGACTTGGATCTTCTTACAGTCCAGTGGTCTCCCCAAAGTCTTCTCCAGCACCACATTTTGAAGGTGTCATTTCTGATTGATTAGAGAAATGTGCTCTACCTCTTCTCTATTCCACTGGCAATCAGTCAGAGAAGGAGGGAAAGGAAGAGGTACAAGAGCAATGCAATTATAAAAAATCCATTTAATTTATTTTTCAAAAATGTTTAGTTTTTTTAATTTAAACTTACCGTAGCTACAAATGACAGGTGGCTAGCTTCCTACAATAAACAACCTGCATTCTCCTTCCATTCCCTCCCTATCTGTCTGAACCTGAGCCCCAGCAGTGGTAGAGTTCCCATCCCATGTTGAGGGGTGGGGGTGACTGTGATCCAAACCACAGTCATGCCTCAACTGTAGGAGCATTACAATGCTGGGACACCCTGCTCTGCGGACAGAACTGGAAAGCTGGGACAATCTATGGGAGCATTACAAAGTTGACCCATACTACTGGGGATCACTAGAAAGCTAAGACACACTAAGGAGTTCTGAATGTGTTCACTGTAATTGCTGCCTTGCATTATTTAGACCTGCTGTGATTTTTTGTCATTACTCTACCTGACATGTACGTATGCCCATAAATGCCCAGAATGCTTCCTCCCTGTGTAAAATCATTGTAATAAAGCTATAAAACCTGTACAACGGGTTGTGTGAAGTATCAGTTTCTCTTTTTTTATTCCTCTACACAAAGCCACATGGTGTTGTCAACGATTACAGAAATGTACTAGTTAAAGTAGCTGCAGAGGGAAGTTAAAAGATAATATTTATTGGCATTAAGTTACAAAAGTGCTTAGATATTGCTCAATAATCTCACTAATAATATTATACATGTGAAAGTTTGGATGTTTGTTACTCAATCACGCAACAATGGCTGAACGGATTTGAATGAAATTTGGTTAGAAAAAGTGGGAAGAGCCACCACCAGCCAAATACATACCTGGCCAACGCCGGGTCATCAGTGGGTGGAGACAAATACAACTTTCACTGGGAAAATGTACACTGCAGCCATTCTTACACTGTTAATGGCAGGGTTCTCAAACTTTGCACAGTTGGCTGCTGGGTGACTGGGATTAATATTCACAGTAGTGGGTGGAGCCTACAAAAGCCAATCAAAATTCACCTTTTGATTTTCAAGGGGAATATTTAATTGCTGCCATTCTTGCACTGTTAATGGCACAAGCCTCAAACCTGGTACAATTGGTCATTGGGTGACTGGGGTTAAAATTCAGAAAAAGGGGGTGGAGCCACAGCCAATCAGATTTGTTTCATTTCAATGCAAATTATTGATGCCAAAGACCGCAAAGCTCACAAACTAGGTCATTGAGTAATTGTGTGTTAGGGTTAAAAAAAGTGGACGGAATCAACACCAGCCAAATACATACCCGGGCAATCAGCTAGTTTTACATATTTTTTTATGTAGTGAGATGATATTCTGTAGTGCTACTTTACAGAGTGCAATACAGACACTTGTAGGTATCACCATATTAGTAACTTATTTCTGTGCACCGGTTATTTAAATACATACAAAAATAATAGAAAGTATCATATAAAATGCAACAGTGAGGCTGGTTTCACACTGCAGATTGGCAGGGGCCGCACTGCATCGCCCAAAAACAGCCTTCGGCGATTACCGCGTTAGTATGCAGTAATCCCCTTCTGGTAGCTGGCTAAGCAGGACGTTACGCTCACTTCCTGTTGGCGAAGCGATCACGTGCACAGAAGCGTATTGCTAAATAATGCTTCCGTACATGTGCAACGCCTAAAAGTTGCAGTAGTCCTTTTTCAACATGGCATTGCTATAGACTTACATGACTCCTGGTCCGCCGTAGGTCGCTGCAGAGTTGCACGGTAATGTAGGTTTGCCCTCGTGTTGGGGATGCGGCAAAAACATAACTTCCATCGCATCGCGCCGCACCGCATCAGTATGAAAGGCCCCATAGATTTTCATTGCCCTGCAGTGAGGTGCGGTAAAAATATCGCACTGCCCCAGTGTGATAAGGCCCTGAGGGGACATGCTAAGGAAGACAAAACAACAGCGATTCTTCACAGCGTGCAGCAGTTAAAGGAGCTTGCGTGTAACCTAGTAAACAATGTGTGTAACTAAAGAATGCATGCTACACAGCACGGCAGCGCGTAACATGCATAGCGCACACAAGTTCTTTTTCAACTGCCACTGCTAGAGTTTGATGAATTGACCTCTATGCCATTACCCACTAAGTCTTTATATTTGATACAGCTGTTTAAGAGAAATTCCCTTTGGAAAAGTCAGTCGTGTGACCCAGAGATCTGGGCACCAGGTATTCAGCTCCAGAGAGAGAGAGAGACAATTTTATTTGCACAAAGCCATTCTATCGATGTCCCCATCTCTTATGCTGCATCTGATATTACTATAGGAAATCAGAATGGAAACCTAGCCACCCAATAAAAAAAATGAATAAAGCAAAAACGTGTGGCTGGACAATGAACAACCTTATCTCTTTAGCCTCAATAAGGCATGGTTCACACAGGAGTCCCACAGCATTTCAGTCAAATGCTTTTCTGCAAGTGGTTTTCGGCAGCGATTAGCATTTTTCACACCCACTGGGACACACACACACACACCTTTTCCCAGGAGAATTTAAAAGCCACTAAGCCCTCCAAATACCATGGCCTCCTGCCTACATAAAATAATTAAGTAGCCCATGTGCCACAACATTGAAGAATTAAGTAGGCACATGCTTACAGGTAAAACAATTACATATTCACATGCATATGGAAAAAAGAATCAAGCAGCCACATGCCTCTGGATAAAAATGAAATACTTACCTTTGTAGAGTAATAAAGAATGACCCAAAGAGCCCAATATAGTTTAGTATGTACTGGTAAGAATAAATTGATGATAGAGTACCGTAAGTATCTTTATACTCACAAGCCAGGGTTACCACTCAGGCAACCAGTGTAGATGCAGGTGAGGAGATTAAGCCTGTCCCCACTCAGGGTTAAATAAGTCGTTCTCGGTAGATCACAAGAAAGGGGAAAATACCCCTTCACCGGGGTGGACTCGTATAGTACAAGGTGAACAGAGGCCTCAAAAGAATAAAAGTAGAAAAAACTTTTAAAACATGGGGAGGCAGTGGTGTACTTACCTCCTCCAAGCAGACACAAAAACGTATTAACGTTTAAAACATAGAAAATTTATTGATACAATTCAAGGTTCTTTGCAATGCATTTCCCAGGTATGACCCTGCTTCAACAGGCAAATTGGTAGGAGTAGATGGCAAATGCAGTCTGGGCCAAGCGCTATTTGCCATATACTCCTACCCCATTGCCTGATGAAGCAGAGTCATACCTGGGAAACGCGTTGCAAACAACCTTGGTGTGTATTAATACATTTTCTATGTTTTAGGTCGCATTCACAGTGGTACGTTGCGGAGCTGCATTGTAAAATCTTATAACGCAGCTTACCACACTGCAATGCTAATCCTATGGGATATTCACAGTGTGACGTTAGCGTTGCATTGTAACGTGTAGCATTATGGTAATTCACTGCTTGCAGTGCGTTACCTCTAAATGCACACATTACCAGGTACAGGAAAGCATAATTTTCATTGTCTGTATGCTTTTCTGTACCTACTGTATGCGAAGGTAATGCAGCGTTAATCTGCATGACCAACTTTTTTGCGTGGTTTTGTAATGCTGCGTTGTGACTTTAATGTCGCATTACAACGCAACGTCCCACTGTTAATGCGACCTCAAACTTGAATACGTTTTTGTGTCTGCTTTGAGGAAGTAAGTCCACCACTGGCTCCCAATGTTTTAAAAGTTGTATCTATTTTTATTATTCTGGCACCTCTGTTCACCTTGTACTATTAACTTCGTAGAGGTAAGTCTCTAGATGATCCAGAGACTTCCCTGTTCTCCCTAAACAACTTATTCACTGCACTGGGACCCTCTGAACAACCTTCAACAACAAAGTCGAAGATTGTTTGCGACCAAGCTCCCTTCCGTATACGAGCTCATCCACATTGCACAGGGGCAAAGTACGACCCACGCCTGCGCACTAGCACAAGGCTGCTAGTGTAGTTTTTTTCCCTCTCTGTGCACTAGTGGCTCCTTACTACTGCTGAGACTCAAACCCACTGGTGCACTCATACACAGAGGAGAGTGTACTAAGTAAAGATAAGGAGGGTCTGGGCCGGAAGCGGATGGGTCGCGGAAGATCAGGCGCCCCTGAATCATCCAGAAGCTTTCCCCTACTAAGGTAAGTACTTTTTGGGGGGAAACCCTTACAGGTGTCCTATAAACAGTTACAAGTATTCAGATAAAATAATTAAACACTCACATGTCTACAGACATAAGAATTAAATAGCCAAGTGCCCCTTGATATTAGTATTAAATAGCAAGATGATTCCCTCTTCAGTATAGGCAGCCAGAGGCCCCTCGTCAGTATAGGTAGCCAGATGGACCCCCAACCTCCTTTCAGTACAGGTAGCCTTATGTCCTTCCTTCAGTAAAAGGAGCCAGATGCCCCCTTTCACTATAGATAGCCAGATTTCCTAAACCTTCCTTCTGTATAAGTAGCCAGATGACTACCCACCCCACATCAGTATTGGTAGACCCCTTCTAACCCCCCTTTCAGTATAGGCAGCGAGATGCCTTTCCCCCTCCCACCCCCCTTCAGCATAGATAGCCTTCCCCACTCCGTCAGTATAGGCAGCCGTCCCATGGTATAGGTAGTCTTTCTTCCCCCCAGTACAGGTAGCCTACCCCAGTATAGGTAACCTTACCCCCTCCCACAGTATAGGTAGCCTTCACCCCTGTATGGGTAGCCTTACCCCCTCCCCCAAGGGTGGAGGAAAGTAAAACTGGACAATAGGAACCTGCAATGCAATCCTAACATTCCTTAATCTGACAGACCAAGCACTAATGTACAGGGAGTGCAGAATTATTAGGCAAATGAGTATTTTGACCACATCATCCTCTTTATGCATGTTGTCTTACTCTAAGCTGTATAGGCTCGAAAGCCTACTACCAATTAAGCATATTAGGTGATGTGCATCTGTGTAATGGTCTAATGACATCAACACCCTATATCAGGCAGTGTTCTCCCCAGGCTCTTTTAGCCGGGTGCTCCACCCGGCTAGTTTTGGTGAGCACCCGGCTGTCATCGTCTCACCTCCTCCTATGCTGTAAGCAGAATTGTGCAGAAAGGCACCGGCCCTGCATTCTCTCATATTGCCCCACCTGGCTACTTTTTTATGCCACCCGGCTGTAAAAAAAATTCTGGGGAGAACACTGTCAGGTGTGCATAATTATTAGGCAACTTTCTTTCCTTTGGCAAAATGGGTCAAAAGAAGGAGTTGACAGGCTCAGAAAAGGCAAAAATAGTGAGATATCTTGCAAAGGGATGCAGCACTCTTAACATTGCAAAGCTTCTGAAGCGTGATCATCGAACAATCCAGCGTTTCATTCAAAATAGTCAGGGTCACAAGAAGCATGTGGAAAAACCAAGGCGCAAAATAACTGCCCATGAACTGAGAAAAGTCAAGCATGCAGCTGCCAAGATGCCACTTGCCACCAGTTTGGCCATATTTCAGAGCTGCAACATCACTGGAGTGTACAAAAGCACAAGGTGTGCAATACTCAGAGACATGGCCAAGGTAAGAAAGGCTGAAAGACGACCACCACTGAACAAGACACACAAGCTGAAACGTCAAGACTGGGCCAAGAAATATCAAGACTGATTTTTCTAAGGTTTTATGGACTGATGAAATGAGAGTGAGTCTTGATGGGCCAGATGGATGGGCCCGTGGCTGGATTGGTAAAGGGCAGAGAGCTCCAGTCCGACTCAGACGCCAGCAAGGTGGAGGTGGAGTACTAGTTTGGGCTGGTATCATCAAAGATGAGCTTGTGGGGCCTTTTCGGGTTGAGGATGGAGTCAAGCTCAACTCCCAGTCCTACTGCCAGTTTCTGGAAGACACCTTCTTCAAGCAGTGGTACAGGAAGAAGTCTCCATCCTTCAAGAAAAACATGATTTTCATGCAGGACAATGCTCCATCACACACGCCCGAGTACTCCACAGCGTGGCTGGCAAGAAAGGGTATAAAAGAAGAAAAACTAATGACATGGCCTCCTTGTTCACCTGATCTGAACCCCATTGAGAACCTGTGGTCCATCATAAAATGTGAGATTTACAAGGAGGGAAAACAGTACACCTCTCTGAACAGTGTCTGGGAGGCTGTGGTTGCTGCTGCACACAATGTTGATGGTGAACAGATCAAAACACTGACAGAATCCATGGATGGCAGGCTTTTGAGTGTCCTTGCAAAGAAAGGTGGCTATATTGGTCACTGATTTGTTTTTATTTTGTTTTTGAATGTCAGAAATGTATATTTGTGAATGTTGAGATGTTATATTGGTTTCACTGGTAAAAATAAATAATTGAAATGGGTATATATTTGTTTTTTTTAAGTTGCCTAACAATTATGCACAGTAATAGTCACCTACACACACAGATATCCCCCTAAAATAGCTAAAACTAAAAACAAACTAAAAACTACTTTCAAAAATATTCAGCTTTGATATTAATGAGTTTTTTGGGTTCATTGAGAACATGGTTGTTGTTCAATAATAAAATTATTCCTCAAAAATACCACTTGCCTAATAATTCTGCACTCCCTGTAGTTTACCTACCCATCTGTCCTGCCCTTCCCTTTTACATTGGCCACACACAATACCATTTTTAATATATTTTTTTCAATTCAAGCATTACAATCGATTTTCTGACTGATCGTAACTTTTGAAAAATCTGACCAATTTATCACACGAGTGTTCCACTTTTCCCCAATTATGAAGAAAAAAAAAGTTTGAAAACTCAGAAAAAATGGATTGGGTTTATAACTCAAGAAATTTACAATCTATCCTACTTCATTCAACGTTTTCAAAAACGTATCAGAATTTTTCACCACGGCCAATTGCAAAAAATTAAAATTTGAGTTTCTGGATTGAAAAAAAAAACCCAAAACATTCAATTTTACTTGAGAACAGAAAATCATTGCATTGTGTGGAGACCTTTACATTTCCTGACCTGTGTCCAGTGGGCACCACTTTGCCAGAGCTTAAAACAAAAAGATAAGCCTGTATTAGGGCTTTAAAGCAAACCTAAGGTGGTGAAAAAAAAAGTTTGATACTTACCTAAGAAGAGGGAAGCCTTCAGAAGCTTCCAACATCCTCATCGAAACCACCCCCGCCACCAGGAGACCCTGAAAGTTTCAGGCTACGGTGCTCTTCATGCACGAGTGTGGCCATACTGCACCTGCTCTAGTATGGCTGCACCTGCGCAGTAGCACACAGCTGCAAGTAGAAAAATGACCTTGACTTACTGTGCAGGTGCAGCCATACCCACCCAGTGAAGTAATGACCAGTGTACTTGGTGGGGAGTAGGGCCACGAGAACATATCTGACAAGCCCTTGTTGTATATGTTCAAAGGGTTCATGCATGCTAATAATGAGGGTGAAAAGGCGATGGGAAGCCTCTACACTAGCCAAAGGCTTCCTTCTATCTAGGTATCTATTTTTTTTTTTGGGGGGGGGGGGGTTCACTTTGAAGGACACCTAAAGTGCAAAAAAAAAAAAGTCAAATAGGATTCTTTTGGCTGTGCTCTTAGTCGTGGGCCAGCGCATCTGTACTGGGCATGTGTAATGTTCAAGCAGTAGAAAAAAAAATGCTGTGCTTGTGCAGGGAGGAGAAAAAAATACAATGCATTCACAACTTTGTTCTACTGGGCATGCGCGAACCCTACTTGCACATGCACAATTCACATGAGCTCGTCCATGGACAGGAATGCAGGCGCTTACACTGTCTCCTACGCTCTTACACTGTCTCCACGCTCTTACACTGTCTCCTTCTCTAACACCAATTCCTCTCCACACCCACTGTCCGTTGGTGTACCTCAAGGCTCTGTTCTTGGGCCACTTCTTTTCTCAATCTACACCCGTGGCCTGGGACAACTAATCAACTCTTTTGGCTTCCAGTATCACCTCTATGCGGATGACACCCAAATCTATCTCTCAGCTCCTGACCTGTCCTCACTACTATCCAGAGTCCCCATTTCTGCATTCATGTCCTCCCGCTTCCTCAAACTCAACATGACTAAAACGGAAATTGTGATTTTTCCACCATCGCTATCTACACCCCCACCAATTTCAACCATAACGGTAGACAACACCCCAATAACCTCAACCACTAAGGCCCGCTGCTTGGGGGTTATACTTGACTCAGAGCTCTCCTTTAAACCTCAAATTGCCTCCTTAACCACCACCTGCTATTTCCAGCTCAAAAATATATTCCGTATCCGTCCCTTCCTCACACAAGAAGCCACCAAAATGCTTGTTCATGCCTTAATCGTCTCCCGCCTAGACTACTGCAACACCCTGCTCTGTGGCCTACCAAAAAACAGGCTAGCACCTCTCCAATCCCTTCTAAATTCAGCGGCCCGCCTCATTCACCTTTCCACACGCTCTTCCGATGCAGCCCCACTGTGCCATTCTCTCCACTGGTTACCCATTACTCAGAGAATCCAGTTCAAACTCCTGACTAACATACAAAGCCCTCCACGAGTTGTCTCCTCCATACATCTTCTCACTAATCTCAAGATATTGTCCCTCCATGAACCTTCGCTCCTCCCAAGAAATTCTCCGGGCCTCTAAGCTGATCACCTCCTCTCATGCTCGCATCCAGGACTTTACACGAGCATCATCCCTTTTCTGGAACTCTCTTCCACAGCCTGTACGTCATGCTCCAAACCTGGACATCTTCAAACGCACTCTTAAAACACACCTTTTCAGACAAGCTTATAACATTCTATAGCCCTTATTTACTTCTCTGTCACAATGTAATCAGAGGCAAAGAATCACTGCCTCATCCATCCTCCACCCCCTTACCTAGTGTGTCCCCCCACAACCCATTAGATTGTAAGCCCGCAAGGGCAGGGTCCTCCTCCTAATGTTTACTGTTCTTGTAACAATATTTGTGCTGCTTGGAACTCTGCTGTACATTTCTTAGTTGTATCTATGTTCCCCTTGTCGTCTTATTGTGCTTTGTAAAGCGCTGCGGAATATGTTGGCGCTATATAAATAAAAAATAATAATAATAATAGAGACCTATTTGACAGGACCTGAGTGAAATGGGCAAAAAGAGTCTCCATGCTGGATCATTGGTCAGGAGGGTCTGGGAAATCTCTGGACCTGGGTTGCCAAGCGTCCGTATTTGGACGGACAGTCCGTCCAAATGACACTTAAAAATCCCTGTCCGTAGTGTCCGTCCTTTTGGGACAGGCGTCCGTCCAAACAAACTCTTGTTGCAGTCATTCTCAATGTGCACGTGTGCACCGCGGTACTGCAAAATTTGTCCCCGGGCGGCTGGGAAATAATCAGGTCTCCTCTTTCTCCTTTGTCCCGCCCTACATCCAATCAGTAAGTCTCTTCTTTGCTCAGGTACCTCTCTCCAGCCAATGAAGTAGAGAGAGAGGCTGCCCAGTGAGCCCGCCCACATAGAAACTCCATCCAGACTACAAGTAATTGGAGTGAGCAGGGCACACACAGCATGGGTGCAGGAGTGACTGAGAAGGAATAGTTTGTTTATCCTTCGTCCTCTTCTATTTGTTCCCTGGGGCAGCAGGTATCCATGTTACCATAACGCTAGAAGTGGCCAGCTGTGGGGATACACACAGCAGGAGAGGTAATTTGAGCTCTGCACTTTTTTTCACTATCAGTTCGGAATCGAGGGAAATAGAGCAGCAGAGTAGAGAGAGATACACACAGCCTCAACACATGATGCCTCACACAGACAGCCTGTCACTCCCCTGCACAGCTCAGCTTGTCTTTCCTCTTCCCTATTGCCGATTCCAAACTGAAAATGAAAAAAAGAGTGCAGAGCTCTGATTGAAAGCAGATAACCTCTCCTGCTGGAATCTGCACATGGCAGGCAGCTCTTTCTGATCCTATCCTGTGGTCACTTACAGTGCTCCCCCTACTACAATCACAGTCAGGGGCGTAACTAGGCCCCACCGGGCCCCCCTGCAGAATGTCATTGCGGCCCCCCCCCCCCCTCCCTTGGGCCCGCTCGGGCCGTTTTGTGGGGGCTGGAGGGGTGGCAGCATGAGGGGAAAGCCTTGGCCACAGTCGGCGGGGAGAGGGGAAGTTCCCCCCCTCTCCCTCACCTCGGGGCTCTCCCCTCTGCGCTCCCCTCCAGCTAGTTACAGTTTGGGCAGTGGGCAGCGGCGGCAAGATACATACCTTCTTCCTTGCGTTCCACTGCATGCTCCTCGCTCTAGCGGCTGACGTCACTTCCGGAAGTGACGTCACTTTCGTAAGTGACGTCAGCCGCTAGAGCGAGGAGTATGCGGTGGAACGCAAGGAAGAAGATATGTATCTTGCCGCCGCTGCTCACAGCCCAAACTGTAGCTAGCTGGAGAGGAGCGCAGAGGGGAGAGCCCCGAGGTGAGGGAGAGGGAGGGGAACTTCCCCTCTCCCCGCCGACTGTGGCCAAGGCTTTCCCCTCATGCTGCCACCCCCAGCCCCCACAAAATGGCCCTGAGCGGCCCCAGGGGACTATTGTTACGCCCATGATCACAGTGAGCACACTGCAGAAGCTTAGGGACCCGATTACCATAATTTTAGTAAGTACAGTATATGGTGTGTGTTTTTAGGGGGAGCCAAGAGCATTTACTTATGGAGGGGGGTGGTCTCGAGCAGCCACCCCAGGTCTACACAGGTGCTTCCATGTTGCTTATTTGTGTACTGCAGAACTGCAAATACATCACTACAGCTGATTTTGAGCTGCAGTTATGTGGCACATAAAGAAGACCATTTAAGAGATATATATTAAAGAGGTAAGAAAAAAACTGGCAGGACTTTTTGCGTGATTGTTGCTGTATGCTGGCCCTGTGATGGTGAATTGCTGCCTGTCTACGAAGAGGCCAGTTGATGCTTAATAATACTAAATTGAGCAAAAGGTTCTCACTATCAGGCTAGCTGGGCTCTGTTTACACTTGTGACAGGGATTAGATTGTGAGCTCCTCTGAGGACAGCCAGTGACATGACAGTACAGTGCTGCAGAAGATGTCAGTGCTATATAAATACAGAATAATATGGTAGGGCATTAGACTGACTGTGGTAGAATTATATTGTCAGCTCCTCTGAGGACAGTCAGTGACATGACTATGTGCTCTGTAAAGTGCTGCAGGAGATGTCAGTGCTATATAAATACATAATAATAATATGGTAGGATTGGATTCTGAGCTCCTGTGAGATTAGTCAGTGACATTACTATGTACTCTGTAAAGTGCTGTGCAAGATGTCAATGCTATATAAATACTACAAAAAAATAATAATGCCCAGAGCTTAGCCCCACCGAAAAAAACTCTACTTAAAAGTGTGCTTCTAACTCCGCCCCCTGTCCGTCCAAAATTTTGGGTGTCCTGCTCAGAGGCGTAGCTAGGGTTTTCAGTGCCCGGGGACAAAGACTATTAATGCGCCCCCCAAAGTCAAGGTTGCGCCGCGCCAAAAAGGGGCGTGGTCACATAATAAATGTGGGCGTGGTTATGGGTGGAGCCAAATGTATATGGAGGTTAGCAGGCTCACGCTCACCCACCCTCCCTCAGTATGTACCTTCCAGCATGTTCCAAGACAAATTCAGCAATCATGAGCCCCCCCCATCAAGACAAATTCAGCAATCATGAGACCCCCAACATAACCAACTCAGCAATCATGAGGCCCCCAACAAGACAAATTTAGCAATCATGAGGCCCCCAACAAGACAAATTCAGCAATCATGAGGCCCCCAACAAGACAAATTCAGCGATCTTGAGGCCCCCAACAAATCATGAGGCCCCCAACAAGACAAATTCAGTAACCATGAGGCCCCCAACAAGACAAATTCAGCAGTCATGAGTCACATAAATAGACAGCATTTCACATAAATAGGTAGAATGCCCCCTTAATATGGTAGACACCTCTCACCTGGCAGCAGTTCTCCAAAATACACTCAATCTGACGTAGTGCCCCAAAAATAGGTAGCCCCAGGTCTATAGTTGTCCCCAGAATAGGTGGCCAGCAGTATAGATGTCCCCAGAATAGGTGGCCAGCGGTATAGATGTCCCCAGAATAGGTGGCCAGCGATATAGATGTCCCCAGAACAGGTAGCCAGGGGTAGAGATGTCCACAGAACAGGTAGCCAGGGGTATATGTGCCCAGTATATGTAGGCAGGGATATGTGTGCCCAGTATATGTAGCCAGAGGTATATGTGCCCAGTATATGTAGCCAGGGGTATATATGCCCAGTATATGTAGCCAGGAGAATAATATGTGCCCAGTATATATAGTCAGGCGTATATGTGCCCAGTATATGTAGCCAGGGGTATATATGCCCAGTCCATGTAGCCAGGGGGTATATATGCCCAGTATATGTAGCCAGGGGGTATATATGCCCAGTATATGTAGCCAGGGGGTATATATGCCCAGTAGATGTAGCCAGGGGTATATATGCCCAGTAGATGTAGCCAGGGGTATATATGCCCAGTATATGTAGCCAGGGGGTATATATGCCCAGTATAAGTAGCCAGGGGTATATATGCCCAGTATATGTAGCCAGGGGTATATATGCCCAGTATATGTAGCCAGGGGGTATATATGCCCAGTATATGTAGCCAGGGGGTATATATGCCCAGTATATGTAGCCAGGGGTATATATGCCCAGTAGATGTAGCCAGGGGGTATATATGCCCAGTAGATGTAGCCAGGGGTATATATGCCCAGTAGATGTAGCCAGTGGGTATATATGCCCAGTAGATGTAGCCAGGGGTATATATGCCCAGTAGATGTAGCCAGGGGTATATATGCCCAGTAGATGTAGCCAGGGGGTATATATGCCCAGTAGATGTAGCCAGGGGGTATATATGCCCAGTAGATGTAGCCAGGGGTATATATGCCCAGTAGATGTAGCCAGGGGTATATATGCCCAGTAGATGTTGCCAGGGGTATATATGCCCAGTAGATGTAGCCAGGGGTATATATGCCCAGTAGATGTAGCCAGGGGTATATATGCCCAGTAGATGTAGCCAGGGGTATATATGCCCAGTAGATGTAGCCAGGGGGTATATATGCCCAGTATATGTAGCCAGGGGTATATATGCCCAGTATATGTAGCCAGGGGTATATATGCCCAGTAGATGTAGCCAGGGGTATATATGCCCAGTAGATGTAGCCAGGGGTATATATGCCCAGTAGATGTAGCCAGGGGTATATGTGCCCAGTAGATGTAGCCAGGGGTATATGTGCCCAGTAGATGTAGCCAGGGGTATATATGCCCAGTAGATGTAGCCAGGGGGTATATATGCCCAGTAGATGTAGCCAGGGGTATATATGCCCAGAGTAGGTAGCCAGGTGTCCCCCTCCCTGCCTCCCCAGCAGGAGGGGAGCAGCGCAGAGAAGAGGGAGAGCTGCTCTCTCTCCCTCGCTGTCCCCTCCATTAATGTCCGGGTGCTGGCAGCGGCGGGCGGAACTTACCTCCGTCTCGTCGCAGCGCGGATGGATCTGCCGCTCTGGTCTAGTCCAGACCAGAGCAGCGGCTGCGGGATCCGAACTTCCGGCCGGCGCTGGAGCGAGACGGAGGTGAGTCCCGCCCGCTGCGCCAGCACCCGGACAATAACGGAGGGGACAGCGATGGAGGGAGGGAGAGCCCTAAGGTGAGAGAAGGGGGGGAGATGGCCCCCTTCTCCACCGTCCGCATAGCTCTCCCTCTTCTCTTCTCTGCGCTGCTCCCCTCCGCAGAGGAAAAAAAAAAAAAAATCAGCTCAGCTGAAATTTTTTGCAACTTTATCAGATTTTGCAACCGGTTGCATTTATTTATACGTATAGCTATCAGAAAGTGCAACCTAACCATTGACTTTAACCTAACTGTATCAGAAAATGCAACCCAACCAAACCCTATTCTCACACAGAACCCTCCCCTCTTGCTCAACTAATAACTCCCCCTGGAGGGACCAATCCCCCCTCTTCCTCAACTAATACCCCCCCCCCCCAGGGAACAACCCCCCCCTCTTGCTCAACTAATAACCCCCCCTGGAGGGAACAATCCCTCTTCTAGCCCAATGGGATCTGTGGTTGCAAAAAATTACAGGCGTGTTAACAGAGAGAAGCCACGCCTACACAGTCATACACTGTCCTCTATGGCAAGTTGCAAAATATGATGGGTAGCAAAATTTTTCACTACACCGGCGCCCGGGGGCACTTGACCTACCCCGACCCCCCCTAGCTCCGCGCCTGGTCCTGCTTTTTTGGGCCTTTTGTCCGTCAAAAATTAGAAATTAGGTTGGCAACCCTGCTCTGGACCATCCACAGGCTTCCCACTACTTACATAAGACTTTAACTATTTTTTTCAGACATCAGGAGCACTATCTTTTCCGCTGATCCCATCACCATCCATATATTAAAACTTTTCCCCAAGCCTCCAGCAAAATCAGCAATAAAGAAGCTCATTGATTTGCTAATAATTTTGAGTTGATGCAACTTTTTGGATCATTTTATACAAATGTATGCCTCTTGGAATTATTCTACAAATCAAATGCAATAGCTAACGATTTTCATCAATTCACTGCCAAGCTCTATCAGTTTGCATAACAACATAAGATTTGTATTAACTCAAAAGCAGCATCAAGTACTGTAGCTTGATCACAATTTTCTATGTTACAGCATCAGAAGTGGGAACTTACACTGTCCTGAACTAAGCGTCCCATCACTCGTCTCTCCTAATGGCGCACTGGCGAGCTCTGCCACAAGATGGCGATAGCTAGCACACTAAATAGAAAAATAAGTTAACATTAAACAATTACTAGAGCGCTCCAAAACTGAACCTACGTCAGAGAACCGGACCGTATTCCGCACAAGTGTCAGCTTATCATATTATGGTCACAATACTGTAGCAAATATCCTTGGGTAAGCCGGCGGCCATATTTCCGAAGCCCGGACGAACAGCTAGACTAGAGGCTAGAAGGATGACTGTGCTCGGGTTGGTGTATTCTGCACAAGGAACTTACGTCATGATCATTTGAAAAACAACCGGGAGTGAAAGGGCTGGCTGCTGCTGCTGCTGCGAGTGTCAGGTATGTAACCAGCGAGCTTGAGTAGTGTTTCTTCACACTGCGGAGTGACAAGACTCTCTAACACTGGTGATTTATTTATGAAATTGATTATTATGTATATAAGCCAATAAATGGAGAGCTTAACACCTCCAGGCACATATTTAATTATATGGACTGCCAGATGTCTTCTTCCTTGTGGCGAATGAGGCTTCTGCAGTTTATTTCTTCATGTGATCTGAAGCAGAGTCCCTGAAATAGTTAAGCTGGCCATACACATATAGATTTCCACACTAATGTTCCAAAATGATCTGTTCTTTTCTGAAAGTAATCAATTCAGGTGTTCCAAAACTTCAGCATACCCATCAAAATAGCATACAAATGCTACTGAGCAAAGTCATGCGGGTAATACATGTGCAAAGTCATGCGGGTAATAAATTAACCTCATAATGCCCCTAAACAGCACTAACCTTGCTATGAGTTAGCAGCCTGGGTCCTGGTTAGTGTTGGGCGAACAGTGTTCGCCACTGTTCGGGTTCTGCAGAACATCACCCTGTTCGGGTGATGTTCGAGTTCAGCCGAACACCTGGTGGTGTTCGGCCAAACTATTCGGGTTCGCCCGAACGGCTCAATGCCTGGCCGAACAGGGCTCCTGTTCGGCTGAACAGGGCTCCTGTTCGGCTGAACAGGGCCCTGTTCGGCCGAATACGGCCCCCCTATGGGGTCGCAGGCATAAGGGGGGAGCATGCCCCGATCGCGGGGGGGGGGGGGGGGGTCGGAAATTCCCCCCACCCCCTCCGCTAGCGCTCCCCCCTCTGCCCGCTTCCCCATACAAAAGTTTAAGGAAAGTAAAATAGTACCGGTGGTAGTGGCTGGCAGTGGCACTGTGAAGTGAGTGAGGAGGAGGAGTCCGGAGAGTGACGCGTTGAGGGAGGCCGGGCAGCGGGCGGTTCAGCGGTAGTACCCTTGTGGTACTTCCGCCCTTTCTCTGACCTCACGTCCTCTGCGTGATGACGCATACGAGGGTACGCGTGACGCGTACCCTCGTATGCAGAGGACGTGAGGTCAGAGAAATTACAGCACACTCTACAGCATAAAGTGTTGTGATTGGGCGTAATGTACTACAACCTATCTGAAACTTAGAAGTTTGAGAGGGTGCTGTCCACCCTATCATATGAGCGTAATTTCCCTATGAGGTATCCTGCTGGGTCTCCTAAACCAGACTGTTGCCTCAATTCCTACCACACGCAACACATTGATTATTAATAGATAAGTAGTGTGCGGTATTCATATAGGCAGAGTGTTTTAGGGTTACCTAGTAAGTAGTACAACTTGGCCAGAGCTTGAAGGGGGAATGGCTAGATGGATGTTTGTTGGAAAAAGTGAGTTTTGAGGAAATGTTTAAAGATTTCAAAGGTTGGCTGTGTGGAAGGGCATTCCAGAGGACGGGTGAAGCATGTGAGAAGCTTTGCATACATGTGAGGAGGTGGTTCTACGGGAGGACAAAAGAAAGTCTTGTGCAGATCTGAGATTGCGGTTGGGTTTGTATCTGGAAACAAGTGAGGATATGTATAGGGGGAAAAGATTGTGGAAAGCTTTGTAGGTTAGGTTAAGAGTTTGAAATGAATACGCCCGCTAATTGGTAGCCAATGAAGAGCTTGACAGAGAGGAGCAGCAGTGGAAGAGCGAGAAGAGAGGTGAATGACACAAGGGGCTGAGTTCAGTACAGATTGGAGCGGTGCCAGCTAGTTGGTAGTCCACAAATCAGTATACTGCATTACAATTGTCCAGAGTAGATATTATAAGAGCATGTACTATTTTAGGAGTGTCCTGAGTGAGAAAAGGTCAGATGCGAGATATGTTTTTGAGTTGGAGATGACAGGAGCTGGCTAGGGAGTGGATGTGAGGAATAATAAGAGAAAAGAGTCAAATATTACCCCTAAGCACTGTGCTTTAGGAACTGAAGTTATAGAGGTGCTTTTAACATTTGTTATTATATCAGGCAGAGAGGTAGGCAGAGATGGTGGAAAGATTAGTTCTGTTTAATTCATATTAAAGAGGAACTCCAGTAAAAAAAAAGTAATAATAAAAAGTGCATTTTTACAATAATTATGTATATATGATTTAGTCAGTGTTTGCCCATTGTAAAATCTTTCCTCTCCCTGATTTACATTCTGACATTTATCACATGGTGACATTTTTACTGCTGACAGGTAAGGAGATGCTGCTTGCTTTTTTGGCAGTTGGAAACCGCTGTAAACAGCTGCTATTTCCCAATATTCAACAAGGCTACCACAGTGTGATGTCAGAACCATGGTCCTGACATCACACTGTGAGAGAGGATTCACCACAATATAAGCCATACCGAGCCCAGTGTTCTCCCCAGGCTCTTTTAGCCGGGTGCTCCACCCGGCTAGATTTGGTGACCACCCGGCTGTCATCGGCTCACCTCCTCCTATGCTGTAAGCAGAGTTGCCCTACATTTTCATCTCGACCCACCCGGCTGCTTTTTTCATGCCACCCGGCTACTATTTCATGCCACCCCGCTGGAAAAAAATTCTGGGGAGAACACTGGAGCCCCCTGATGATCCGTTTGTGAAAGGAATAGATTTCTCATGGGAAAGGGGGTATCGGCTACTGATTGGGATGAAGTTAAATTCTTGGTTACGGTTTCTCTTTAAGTTATAAGAAGCAAGAGGCCATGAAAGAGGATATAAGGCCTTGTTCACATCTAAAATCGCTGACGTTAGCAGTTTGCTATTTTGTGTGTGATTATTTTTAGTGCCTCCAGGCGCTTACCTGTACTTTGGGTTTTGTTTTTTTTGCCCTCCTCTGTAAAGCATTTTTCTAAGTGCTTTTGCAAAGCAAGTTGTTTTTTCACATCCTGACGCAAGTCTTTGACCACGAAAATAATACACAATGTATTTATTCTTAAAGGAATTATCAGCCAAAATACTGTAAATGAGCTTTACTCACTTGGGGCTCTCTCCAGCCCCTTGCAGCCAACTGTCCCACGCCGACCGCTACGCTCCCCGCCGCTGCCCCGGTCTCCGTTCTCGGTATGCAGGCCAAAGGCGCAGTAGTTCTGTGCCTGCGCAGTTCGCCGCGGCCAACGTGGCCGTGATGGACAGCGGCGCTTCGCGCAGCCGCAGTAAGGCAGACCGCGCGGTCGGCCTGCATACCGAGAGCGGGGTAGCGGAGAGGTCGGTGTGAGACAGTTGGCTGCAAGGCAGGTGAGTAAAGCTCATTTACAGTATTTGGGCTGATAACTCCTTTAAAATCGCTAGGGAAATCCCTATACAAAGCACTTTTTAAGCGTTTTGCGATTTCCCTATACCTTGCATTGAGGCAAATTGCACTAAAAATGGTGCAGGCAGCGCTTTGTTGAGCGGATTGGAATCGGTCCATTCATATGTGAAAACTCATTGCATAAGCGCTTTTAGGGCGATTTTGAAAATCGCCGGCGCTTAAAAAAGCCAAAAGTGCCCTTAGTGTGAACAAGCCCAAATAAAGCCTCATCTACACGGGTAGATGAGGCTGCGATCCGGCGGCTCGATTAGCCGCCGGATCGCCTCTTCCGCGTCCCAGCGCGTACCCGCCACATTCCCACTGGATTCGATTCCCCGCAGGCGCCGCTTATCTTCTGCTCGATTCCCTGCCATTGTCCCCTCGCGGGGAACGAGCAGGGAATCGGCGGTGGGGAGATCCGTCCTGTCGGATCTCATCAATCGAGCCGCATCAGCGGCTCGATTGATAAGGAACATCGCCGCCGCATCTACGCGTGTAGATGCGGCTTAAAAGTTCTCACCTTAATACACTCCTAATTACTATGGGCCCAGTGCTTTCGCAAGATAAGATTACAGGCGATATTTATAAAATGTGCTAATAAATGTCTTTATTTTCTTGTGTAGACAAAAGACAGATCTTTGATTACTGGGTGTAGAGATGGAGAAATCCAAGCTTCCTGTCTTTCGATCTCATGCATCAAGCTCATCAGGTAAGATTACAGTAACTCTTTACAATATGTGTTCTGTCTGTGTGCCTAGATTTTTGTTTTGAATAATTTTTTCAGTGGAAGTTTACCACTAAAAGCTGTTTCTTAACTTGTGAATATAAAATGAAAAGGATATCTAGGAATTGCAGAATTTGCAGTAAATACATAGCAGCCCTCCCTCATTGAGCTAGATAATACTGGAAATTTCCATTGTGCTCTTTACAGACAAACTATAGGGATATCTCATAAAACGGACTACTGTTGTGCCTGCTGTCTCTGCTTTATTCAAAAAGTAATTGGGTACTAGAGAATTGATTGTAAAAGACAGTAGTTTCAGTTCCTTTGTTGTAGCCAGGCGTCCAACATACCATCAGTTAAAAGTGTAGGTCTTTACTACAGAGATATTGTGGCGAAAGCCAAGTTGTCAGTGAGTACAATGTCACCATCAAAATGCGCTTAGAAACTGGAGGACTCTTCACAAAAAGAGGTCTGGCAGACCCAAAGCCATAACAGTCAATTGCGTGTGTGATAGGCAGATTATGGGGTCATAGCTTAACTGTTGTCATAGTAAGCAAGTCTCAGTTTCAACTTAAAAAAAAAAGACTGCAAGATGCATACCAGGTCAGGTCAGGACATTACAGGTGGAGTTGCAGCAGGAAAGCCATTGCTGGGATATGGGAATAAGAGAAAGAGGCTTGGCTGTGCCAAACAAAACACTGCCAATGGACTACTGAAGACGAGAAGAAGTTGTTATGGACTGATGAATACAATTTGACATGTTGGGTTCACCACGCAGAATTTTTGTACATCATCGAGTAAGCATGGTTCCTCAGTTTGTGACAGTTTGTGACATCAAGTGTCAAACATGGAGGATGAAGTGTGATGGTGTTGGGCTTTTTGCAGAATCCAGAGTTGGTAACTTGTACAGCATAAGAGGCCCCCTGGCTGGTCCAGAGGCTTCCCCCATGTTCCTATGCCCCTCCGTTGCTCTGCTAGGACTCTAAACAACATAAGACATTGATGTTGAATATTGCCCATAGCTGCACTCCACTCCGTGTACAAGTCCAGCCGCTCTGCGTAGGGGACTTTGTGCTACTGTACAGGCACAAACCCTACTGGTGCCTGCTCAGTGCAACCGTGCTCAAACACAGAAGGGGAGTAGGACAGCGAAGATGAAGAAGGTCCTGGCCGGCAGTAGAAGGATCTTGAAGGGCCGGAAAAGCCTCTGGATTGGCCAGAGGCTTCCCTCTACTGTGGTAAGCATCTATAGTTTTTTGGGGGGTTTTTTGCTACAGTTTACATAAACTGCTTGTATTTCAACAAAAAACTGAAACCGGTTTTCTGAGGCCGGTTTTACACCTGGTCATTGCGTTGTGATGCTCTGCCCTCATTGTAAAGCAATGCAAAAAAAGAATGTTCCGGCAGGGTCATATGCAAGGGGGAAGGAGTTTGGCTGGCCGTCAGCCAAGCAGCATCAATCTTTAGCACATTGGGGACAGTTTTATAGTTTTGCAGATGTGTGCGGAAGGCCCCAAGGCTGCCAGGCTGTGGGTACTTCTACTCACAATGTAAACACCAATGGCAGGAGTGGGAGCAGTGTCAGGTGTGCTGAAGAGATACAACTGATCAACCTTCACTCTGCTCTTTCCGTGGCAATAGCATCCACAGAGAGAGGGGATCAGGAGGTGGAGCCATGGTGGAAAATGTCTTTTATTTGATAAGTATGATTGATTGATTTTTTTTTCCTTAGTTTTGCTGCCTTTTTACCTATAAACTTCCTATTTGGCAACCAAGACAAATAAGCTGTATGACTATTGGTATACTTAGGGCCTGAGCCCACTGACGCAGTTGTGTCCACTTCTGTCCACTTGTCAGCATCTGTAACCTTGTTATATGACTGAAAAGTGGACACAACTGCGTTAGTGGGCTCAGGCAAAGGAAAGACTGAGATGCAGATGGTGCAGATTATAACATGATTGAAATCAGTATATAAAATAGAGCAATAATACTCAAATACTCAACCACTGTGAAGGCAGGTGGGGAATATATAACCTGACCTCACTCAGGTTAAGAAGTAGCTTTCTGTAAAAAGGAGGGGAAACATACCCCTCCACCAAGAGTGGATGAACAATTGAAAAATAATTGGAGGTGCCAACAGCATAAAATACGTATATTTTTTTTAATGGATAAAAGTGGGAGGTAGTGATGAATTTACCTTCCTATAGAAGACACAGGTCTATATGAATGAAATTTAAAAATCTTTAATATCTCCACAGTGCAATGCGTGTCGCCTCTGTAGAGGCGCTTGGCCAGCTACAAGACTCAGTAACTCCTTATTTGCCTGATGAAGTGGGAATTATCCCGCAAAACGCATTGCACTGTGGAGTTATCGATTTTAAGTTTTTAGAACTACACTCATATAGACCTGTGTCTTCTATGGGTAGGTAGGTCAACCACTACCTCCCACTTTCATCAATTTTCAAACAATTGCTTTTATCCTGTTGGCGCCTCTGTTACAGTTATTTTTCTATTGGTATACTTAAAGAGACACTGAAGCGAAAAAAAAAATATGATATTGTGAATTGGTTGTGTACTATGAATAATTACTAGAAGATTAGCAGCAAAGAAAATATTCTCATACTTTTATTTTCAGGTATATAGTGTTTTTTCTAACATTGCATCATTCTATAATATGTGCAGATTACACAACACTCAGCATTCAAAATGAGTCTTTCAGAGCAGTCTGTGAAGTAATGACCTCTCCTCTAGCAGAGGAAAAGTAAATAGTCCAGGAACAGTTGAGATAATAAAAGTCAGATAACAGCCCTCTCCACGACTAATGCTGGGAATACACGTTTCGTTTTTGCCTTCGTTTTAGCCTTCGTTTCGATTGTGCCTTTTGTCCTTTTCGTTCCCGAAATAATCGAACGTACGGTTAATATCACCACCCACGGTTTCGGGTTTTTTTTCGATTCTGATGGTTTCGTTTTTCCAATAATCGAAGGCTGCAAAGAAACGAAACGAAAATCCCTTTTTACAGGGACGGACTAACATAAACGAACATATAATCGATCTGAACAGCCATCAAGCCTACCAATGGCTCGATTAGATGGATAAAGAGAGATAATATCAAACATGTTCGATCACTAGTCGTTCGTTTTTGGGGTCTATTAATCGAAACTATAATGAGATTATGACTATTTTCACATACGTTTTCAACACTCGATTCGTTTACTGAACGAATCGAAGGCTAAAACGAAGGCAAAAACTAAACGTGTATTCCCAGCATAACTTAGTCAGAGAGCTTAATGGCTTGTTTGCATAGAGATAACAACTGGAGTTTCTCAACTCTTCCTGTACTCAAAACAATTACACTGATGTATCTGATCTTAATGTTTTATTTCTTAGCTGAGCTACACATACAAATCATAATATCATTTTTTTTTTCGCTTCAGTGTCTCTTTAACTGGTTTGTTCTAGTCTCAAAAAATAGATACCAAAAAATCTGATGAAGCTTCAAACTAAAATGATCAAGATAAGTGCAAAGGAAACTGGAACACTTTGTGAACTACTTGTCAGGATCTCTCCTGTAGCATGTTCTGCAACTGGGCAGTTCTGCTTACATTCGGTTGCGCATTCGCAGTAAGTCTTATTGTCATTTGCAATCACTCTGCAGTTCAGGATGCTGTCAGGATTCCTCCTATGGTTTTGGGCCCTGGATTTCCTGCATGCATGTTGTTACATAGTACTGCATGCATTTGTAATGATACTCTTTCAGCTAGCAAATGGTAATCAAAGCCGGCTCAGGATTGAATGATTACCATTCAGCTGTGTGGAAATTTGCATACCTGCATCCATTGGCTGATGCCAGCATAAAAGTCTGCCTCCCATTTCAGACTCCGCCCGACATAGCATCAGCTCTCTGAGTTGTCGTTGGGTCTATGCTGTGAAAGTTGTTATTGTAAAAATGTATAATGCCTTGCTCTGTATTTTCATGTCTGCTGGACGTTTGCTGACCTGCGGGGGTCAGTGAAGTCCTTCTGATCCTGATAGTTAGATTCTGCCAGCACCACGTTGGTGACTGGTAGTATTCCTTCTACCCTTGTTCTTGCCTTGTTCTTGAGGACGAACTATAGCAGCGGTTGCCATTAGTTTTGCTCCTACCTGTTAGTCTTGTCTATCTCAGTGTCGCCATCGCTGAAACAGCGTCTAGATTGGCTGAGCATTCTATCTGTCTGTCTGTTGTCTGTCTTGTTAATTGTCATTACTTGTGCTTTAGCTAGTGAGTTATTTGAGAGCTACATTTCATATATTGTGCATCAGCATGATATATATGTACTCTAGTCAGTCAGTATTGTATTATTTGTAATATTGTATTGTGTACCGACCTTTGCCTGCCTCTCTACTACGAATCTGCCTAATCCTTCCAATACGACTGACATCTGAATTAACGTGTATGACCCAAGCCTGTTACCGACTAAGTCTGTTGTGTATTGTATCTAGCCTGATAGGTGGCCCAGAGCTGCAGTTGCTCTGGGCAATCTTGCTCCCTTGTTCATTACTCCTGTGTCCATCAGTGGAGCTTCTTCCATTACCCAGCTACATAGTCTGGAGCACACACGCTGACTCAGAGTATACCTCTCCAGCATTACACTGCTATTGCAGGATTTAATTAACTAGATTATGCCATGGTCAGAGGGGAACAAATGTGTGTGTGCATGCAGGCTCCCATGGGACACGTGCACTTCGGCAGAATAGCCAGACTTTATATTAACATCCTATTTGCTCTACAGTTGCACAAATAGGATTGCAGGAAGTGGTTAAACAGTTACATGTAGGTGCTGGATTTAAAAGACAACCGAAATGAGAAGAATATGGAGGCTGCCATATTTATCACCTTTTAAACAATTACAGTTGCCTGGCAGCCATGCTAAGCTTTAGTGCAACCATCCAATTTAGTAAACGCATCCAATTTTGATTGGCCAATTTTACCTCTTCCACGTAGCATGATGGCGAACCTACCTAAGCCTTGCTGAGATGTTTGGCTGCAGTAGTGTCTGAATAACACCAGAAACAAGCATGCAGCTCGTATTGTCAGATCTGACAATAATGTCAGAAATGGCTGATCTGCTGCATGCTTGTTTAGGGTCTATGGCAAAAAGTATTAGAGGCAGAGGATCAGCAGGATAGCCAGGCAACTGGAATTGCTTAAAAGGAAATAAACATGGCAGCTTCCATATCCTTCTAGCTTCAGTCACCATCCTTTAAATGGAAGACTGCTTCTGCCCCACCCCTGATCCATGCAAATCTTGCATCCTGTCCGATCGATAGAATTGTTTGGTTTGGGGTAAAAATTGAACAAAACTTTATCAGTCAGACATGTTGGGGCAATAGCTTTCTGGGAGATTAGAGTGTATGACCACCTTTACTGATTGGATTGTTATAAGTACGTTTATGTATAGAAACAGAAGTGTCATTTGATCCTTTTAGCCTGGGATGATTGCATATTGCAATCTATGCATTTGTATATGACTGCAGCTGCTCTGACTGTAATATTTCTTTTAACCTCTTTGTCTCTTGCTAGAACTTATTCCTTGTGCCAAAAAACCTTGTCCTCCGAAGCCTGTTCTACCACAATATGCGAAGGTTGCTAATATCACTTTCTCATCTACTGTTCCTGAGTTTGCACCATCTAAAGATAGTGGTAATGGGTAAGTAAATTCAGAGTTATTTTCTTTGACACATTAGCTCACAAATGCTTGTTATGTTCAGTCATTAATTTTTTTGGTAGTGTTAATTTCTATCAAATTTACATATAGGCTTGCATGCATGGTCATTTGTATCTTGCATTTGGTTTAGGTCTATGAAGCACAGGAAGGATCTTAAAGTGGCCCTGAGATGGGGCCACAGGAATGAAATATACATACCTGGGGCTTCCTCCGGCCTGCTCGCTCCCACGCTGTCTTCCCATTCACCTGCATTTGGCCCCAGAAAGTCCTCTGGTCTGGGGCCAACTGCACATGCATAGCCTGGCTGTGCATGGGTTCATGCCGATTGGAGCACTCTGCACCTGCGCAGTATTACTTCACAGAACGCTCCTGGCGGCGGGAGCGTGCCTGGCTGGGATTGCACATGTGCCGAGTGAAAGATTTTCCAGGGCCTGTAGCGGGCGAACAGGAAGACAGTCTGCGGATTTTCCCATCTGGAAATCCCGTTCTGAACGGGATTTCCATGAGGGCTTCCCCCGTCACCATGGCGACGGGCGCGATGACTGCATCGTCGTCGTGACGTCAAAGGGAGTCCCGATCCACCCCTCAGCGCTGCCTGGCACTGATTGGCCAGGCAGCGCATGGGGGGGGTGTCAACCTCTGATGCGGCAGGAAGCGGCGAATCGGCACGGCGCCGATCGTTAGTAACACGCAGCTAGTGAAGTGCTAGCTGCGTGTATTAAAAAAAAATGCTAATCGGCCCAGCGGGGCCTGAGAAATCCTCCTGCGCGGCTTACCCCGTGTCCCCGCGCTGCGTAATATGTTGGTGCTTTACAAATACAATTAATAATAAATAAATAAGGAGGTTAAAAGGATATCAGAGCTGAACTAAGTAGGAAAAACAGTGGAAGCAGGCATGTACTGGAAGCTGTCCTGATCCCCACCACTCTCCTGTTCTCCCCTGTTCCACTCCTTTCCTATATGCCCCACCCCGGCAGCCTCCACCGGGTTGGGCATTAGTGCGCAGGTGCTGGCCCGGCTGCACGCATCCTACATCGCGGATGGGCCAAGGGAGCGATCAGGCTGGAGGAAACCCCAGGTATGTATACAATTTTTTTTTGTTTTTTTTTGTTTTATGTACTCGTCTCTGGTACACTTTAACCTCCCTGGTGTTCAATCTCCCCAGGATTTCTGTGCAAATAGTGATAACATTTATTTTTAAAACTTTTTTTTTTTTCCTGTAACTTGCCAAAATGTGTCAAGCAAGGGTCTAGTATACAGTGCAGGAGAGTATTGATGTGTATGAACGTTTATACTGTTCACAGCATGTTTTTATGGACGGCTATATCTGTTTTAAACTTGTGAAGTGAATGTTTTGACAAATGTAATAATTAGCGGCCTAATTTTTTTTTCTTTCTTCAGAAAAAAAGCAGTTTTTAAGAAAACTGGTCCTTCAACCCGTGGGTAAGTGTATTTTATATATTACTTAAAGTGAATGGGAACCACATTTTTAAAAAAAAATGAAGCAAATACTTGGCTAAGGAGAGGGAAGGCTCTGGGTCGTATAGATCTCTATCCTGTGCTGGCTCCCCCCCATTTTAATCCCCCACCGAAAGGGTATTTGGAAGTCTTCGGGAGCCGTGTCCTCCTGAAGACGTGCGACTCCATACTGCACACACGTGAGCGTGCTTGCGCAGGTGCAGTACAGGGCCGCCCTTCAGGAGCACTCGGGCTCCCTGAAGACTTCTGAAGCCTCCTTCGGGCAGGTAAAGCAGTATTTGACTAAATTAGTCAAATGCTACCGGGCGAGCCAGCAGTGGAACGAGGGGACTAGGAGAGGAGCGGGAAGGCTCTATAGGACACAGCGCCTTCCCTCTCCTTGGGTAAGTATCTGTCTAATTTTTTTAAATGCAGTTCCCATTCACTTTATTGTGTACCTCAAGGGAAAAAAGTGCCCCTATGGTGTACTTACCTCAGGAGGAGGAAGCCTCTGGATCCTAAAGAGGCTTCAACCATCCTCTTCAATAGAGGTGATCCAGTGCTGGGACCCCCAAAAGATTGTCAGCGGTGCGCACTAGCAGGTTTCTGTTCGGGCTTCTGCATAAATAGTGGAGCCTGATTGGGTTTCCTCTACTGCGCAGGAAAGCTGATAGTGCACGCCGACAAGTGGCTGACAAAGAGATCTTTGGGGGTCCCAGCACTGGATCCCCTCTACTGTGAAGGACAGGGAAAGCCTCCAGAGGCTTTACCCTCCCGAGGTAAGTACCCCCTGAATGCAAGAGGCCCTTACACTAGTTTAGGAGTTGGGCTCTAGAATATTACGAGTGTCCGTTTTGATGTGAATTCATAGCAGGTGTAGTTACCGTAAGCATCGTGTTTTACATGTTTTAGGGTATATGAAGAAATAAACAGCACTCCTGCAGATTTAAAGTTGTGGTGTGCCAGACTAATGGGGCTCACAGCACTCAGGTCCCAGTCACGTCCTCAAGTAGAAAATTCTACTTGAGGACATGTTTTAGGGTAGGAACACATTAGGCATAAACACGATCATTGCGTAAAACGCTAGCATTAACGTGCATAATGTAACAACTGGTTTGGGAATTTGGGGAGGCGCCCAATATGGCTATAATGGTGGGTCTAGCTGTAGTTGCTATACGGTAATATAGAAAGAGGTCTCTTACCTCCAATGAAGACTCACTCAGACGGAATTAACGGGCACCTTTTAGATCCTTAGATCTAAAAGGCGCCCGTGCCCCACACACATTAGTGATAAGGTTAGTTGTTTGTATTGACCGGAAGATGAAACTCTGCTCCCGAAGACTTCCGAAGTCTCCTGCGGCGGGGGATTTGAACGGAGGATCCTGAGGGCATCGGGAGAAGCCTTCCCTCTCCTTAGGTGAGTATCTGACTTTTGTTTTTATATGTCAGGTAACACTGGCTTTAATTCCATCTGAGTGAGTCTTCACTGGAGGTAAGTCACCTCTTTCTATATTACTGTATAGCAACTACAGCTAGACCCACATTATAGCCATATTGGGCTCCTCCCCAAATTCCCAAACCAGTTGTTACCTTACATCCCCAAAATGGGTGCTAGTACTTACTACTCGTGTACGTTGCTCACCAGTAGAAAGGCCCAGAGGAGGAGAGCAAACACCCAGTTCCAGGATACCGAGCGGGAACGTTTTTTTTCCTGCATGCCTATATGGTGGTTGCAGAACTGCAACCCACTCTTGTGAATATATTCTACCCCCAATCCCCCACCGAGTCATTTACCTAACAATACTGCACTATTGGGCTCCCCTCCCCCTCTCTACAGGCCAAAGGATTTCCACTCTCCTTGTGAAGGGATTTCCAGAGACCTGGACCAGAACTGCTCATAATGTAACCAATTGGCTGCATGAAAAAAACGCATTTGTTTGCGTTCTGCAATGTGCGTTTTTTGGGTTTTGTTTTTTTTTTGAAACTCCGAACTTGATGCAAATTTTTTCCAAAATGAATCTAAAACGCACATAATGTATGTCAATGGTGACTCAGAGTTATAGCATTTTAATGCATTTTTTTAAAACCAAGTTTGATGATGTATTTCCGCTTCCTGTTGACTTCCAGGTGAAGTCATGCAAGAATGATGCAAGAGCATGCTTTTATACTGGCCACAAAAATTTGCATAAAAGAATATCAGAAAATCAAAACAAATGCAATTACAATTCATATGTGCAAAATGCAAACTCAGTAAAAATGCAAGCAAAACACATGTGCGAAATGCAAACACATTCAAAATGCAATAAAAACGCACTTCATTTTGACAAACGCGTATGCAGCAAAACGCAAACTTTCACGTACCGCCTAGTGTGTTCCCAGCCTGAAGAAGTGTTATAATTAATACTTGTTCACACATGGCAAACTAAGTGTATTGTCTTCTTTCTGCCTACTACCCATGGTGTTTTTTTTTTTTCTTTCTTGTGTAGTCCATTTACCCGCCACAGGGTGGAGACTGAACTGCAGGACAGAAACCAGTTATTAGAGGCTGCAAACAGCAGTTTACAGATGAATTTACACAGTGCACAGGTTAGTATAAATACAGGATCTTCTCAAAAAATTAGCATACTGTGAAAAAGTTCATTATTTTCTGTAATGTACTGATAAACATTAGACTTTCATATATTTTAGATTCAAATACACACAACTGAAGTAGTTGAAGCCTTTTATTGTTTTAATATTGATGATTTTGGCATACAGCTCATGAAAACCCAAAATTCCTATCTCAAAAAATTAGCATATTTCATCCGACCAATAAAAGAAAAGTGTTTTTAAAACAAAAAAAGTCAACCTTCAAATAATTATGTTCAGTTATGCACTCAATACTTGGTCAGGAATCCTTTTGCAGAAATGACTGCTTCAATGCGGCGTGGCATGGAGGCAATCAGCCTGTGGCACTGCTCAGGTGTTATGGAGGCCCAGGATGCTTCGATAGCGGCCTTAAGCTCATCCAGAGTGTTGGGTCTTGCTCTCTCAACTTTCTCTCCACAATATCCCACAGATTCTCTATGGGGTTCAGGTCAGGAGAGTTGGCAGGCAGAGCACAGTAATACCATGGTCAGTAAACCATTTACCAGTGGTTTTGGCACTGTGAGCAGGTGCCAGGTCGTGCTGAAAAAAATGAAATCTTCATCTCCATAAAGCGCTTAAGGTCGCTATCGAAGCATCCTGGGCCTCCATAACACCTGAGCAGTGCCACAGGCTGATTGCCTCCATGCCACGCCGCATTGAAGCAGTCATTTCTGCAAAAGGATTCCTGACCAAGTATTGAGTGCATAACTGAACATAATTATTTGAAGGTTGACTTTTTTTTGTTTTAAAAACACTTTTCTTTTATTGGTCGGATGAAATATGCTAATTTTTTGAGAAGATCCTGTATATTGTTCAAGTCTTTATAAGTGACTGTGAAATCTAGTTAATTTGAGCGTAAAAGGGAAAAAATTAAAAAAAAATGTATGATATATATATATATAATATATATATATTCAAACTGTGCTGTGTGATCTGGTTTTCTTGTATTCCTGTATTGTCATATTGCTGTATGTCACCCCTAAATATTGTCTGTAACCTAAATTAATGTTCAGCGCTGCGTAATATGTTGGCGCTGTGTGTGTGTGTGTGTGTGTGTGTGTGTGTGTGTGTGTGTGTGTGTGTGTGTGTGTGTGTGTGTATGTATGTATATATATATGTGTGTGTATATATATATTTTTTTTTATATATATTGACCTTGGATAACAGGTAAGCTATTTTATCCTGATGGTGCTATATTTATATATCTGCATATTCCTATCTGCAAAGAACAGCGGGTAACACTTAAACTTCTTCAAGAAACCTACACCCCGTTTGGAGCCCCTTACTTTTACCAGGGGGTAGCATTCAGTCTGCTCTTTCACCGCTAAACTCAGCTGAGCTCCATGTGCCGATCAGGAGCAAATTTCATTGGCTCTTCACCCTGTGACCACAGTGATCAAAGTCTAAAACAGAAAAAAAGGCTCTGCTACTTAACCTCCTTGCCAGTCTAAAAAATCCGGCAAGGAGGCAGCGCCGCACTTTTTTTTTAATTTATTTTTTTTTTTTAAATCATGTAGCGAGCCCTGGGCTTGCTACATGATAGCCGCTGAGCGGCGGCATCCCCCCACCCACTCCGATCGCCTTTGGCGATCAGAGTATGCAGGAAATCCCGTTGAGAACGGGATTTCCTGCAGGGCTTCCACGGTCGCCATGGTGACGGGGCGGGATGACGTCACAGGGAATCCCGAACCGCCCCTCAGCGCTGCCTGGCACTGATTGGCCAGGCTGCGCAGGGGTCTGGGGCGGGGGGGCCGGCGCGGCGGGTAGCGGCGAATCGGCGGCGATCGCGTACTACACGCAGCTAGCAAAGTGCTAGCTGCGTGTAGGAAAAAAAAAATTATGCAAATCGGCCCAGCGGGGCATGAGAAATCCTGCGCAGGTTACCCCGAACTGAGTTCGGGATAACCGGCAAGGAGGTTAAAGGGAACCTGAAGCGAGCGGGATTTGGAGGCTGCCATATTTGTTTCCTTTTAAACTTACCATTTGCCTGGCAGTCCTGCTGATCTCTTTGGCTGCAGTTGTGTCTGAATCACACACCTAACTAATCTAGTTTGATTTTTGTTCGAAACATCTGATCTGCTTGTTTGTTTAGGGTCTATGGTTAAAAGTATTAGAGGCAATGGATCAGTAGGAGAGCCAGCCAACTGGAATTATTTAAAAGGAAATAATTGTCAGCCCCCATATCCCGCTCACTTCAGTTGTTCTTTAAAGAGAACCCGAGGTGGGTTTGAAGAATGTTATCTGCATACAGAGGCTGGATCTGCCTATACAGCCCAGCCTCTGTTGCTATCCCAAACCCCACTAAGGTCCCCCTGCACTCTGCAATCCCTCATAAATCACAGCCGTGCTGTGAGGCTGTGTTTACATCTGTAGTGTCAGTCTCAGCTGCTCCCCCGCCTCCTGCATAGCTCCGGTCCCTGCCCCCGTCCCTTCCCTCCAATCAGCAGGGAGGGAAGGGATGCAGGCGGGGACTGGAGTTCTGCAGGAGGTGGGGAAAGCAGCAGACTGACACTATAGAGATAAACACAGCCAGCTCTGACAAGCTGTTTGTCAGCAGCGTGGCTGTGATTTATGAGGGATTGCAGAGTGCAGGGGGACCTTAGGGGGGTTTGGGATAGCAACAGAGGCTGGGCTGTATAGGCAGATCCAGCCTCTGTATGCAGATAATATTCTTCAAACCCACCTCGGGTTCTCTTTAAGGGGCCAGATCCTTCTAGTCTGGAAAGGTTTACATTGTATTCCAGACAGTGCTTTATTCTTTGTTGTTGCTGCTTCCTTCTTTTGTATTGGGTTTAGTTGAAGTCAGCTAAGGGTTAGGACTTTTGCTAGGCTTTTATTGCTTTCTCTACTGCAAAAGTGAACCTTTACATCCTGTCACCTAAATAGTAAGCAACAGGGGCGTGACCGGAAGCCGACTAGAATGGCTGCTTAGAAGGAGAGCTCCGGGGAGACAGGCGCCTTTCGGTGAAATATCGTAGCTTAAACTGATTGGAGGCGATGGTAAAGGAGAAGGACAAGCAGGGGAAGCAGGCTGGAGGTCAGAAAGACACCTCTCCTAAACAGACACAAAGAGGCATACCGGAAATTTTCAAACCGCAGAAGGCCGCTGCTGGGGCGAACACAAGAAGCAAGATGGCGCCTGAGTCTGAAAACACGCCCAAGGATATGGTAGTGGTGGCGGAGAAAACAAGGGGAGATGATGGAGGATCGCAACCTCCTACTAAGGTACTGACCCTGGGAGATCTGACCGCGGTTGCAGGAGAACTTAAAATCAGCGTTTCAAGTGGCGGTAGATTCCGTGAGGGGCGATATTCAGACGCTCACCACAAAGGTGGAAGCAATATCCAATACCACTAAGGCCCAAGCGGGTGATATTAAGAGGCTGAAAAAACAATCCTCCAAGCAAGACTTCCAGATGCAGCAAGCCTTTCGCATCATGGAAGACTTAGACAACCGGGGTAGAAGGAATAACCTTAGAATAAAGGGGCTGCCCGAATCAATTCAACCAACACAGCTTATGGAAGCCCTTCAATCGCTTTTCAACAATCTCCTTGAGAAGGAAGCGGATGCCGCTATAGAATTTGTACGCTTACACAGGGCATTGAAGCAGAGAGGCAGTGAATCAGACCCTCCGAGAGATGTTATCTGCTGCCTGGCTTCTTTCCCATTAAAGGAAGAAATTGTGAAGGCAGCAAGGTCCCAAGAGAAGATTTTCTTTAATGAAGCGGAAGTGACCATATTTCAAGATCTATCGCCTATCACTTTAAGGCAGAGATGGACTCTCAAACCACTCTTAAAGCTATTACGAGATAAAGGAATCATATACAAATAGCGGTTCCCTTTCGGCCTTAGTGCCTTGTACCAAGAGAGATGGCATACGCTGCAAACCCCAGAGGAGCTGGAATCCTTTTGTGACGCACTACAAATTAAAGCTCCCACCCTGAAAGAATGGAAGTTGGAATTTGGCATTTCTTCACCATGGCCGAGATCTGGAGAGTCTAGCCGATTCGGAAATACAAATAAGCAAAGAGGCAGCCGGGACAACGATAGGAGAAAGTCTTACAGACAAGAGAGACAAAGAAGCCCCCGCACCTCGGATGATTCGTCGGCAAACTCTTCACAAGAGGACAGCTAAGTATAAGGGGGATTTCCACATTTTTGACTATCTCACCTTGACTGGCACTATTCGCTGATAGTATATATATACCACCCCCAATTTTGTTTTTTTAACCCGGAGAGCTTGTTCTTGATGGGAGGGAGAGGGCTGTCCTGGGTATGCTGTTATTGACACCCCTACATGTTAAGATACTGGATTTACACGGATCACCCCAGAGTAGTGGGAAGCGGAGGCCGTTCTATGGTCACCCTCAGGTCACCGGTACATAACAAAACCTTAAGTACGAACTGTACCATCAAAGGGCTCTATGACTGTTATGCTTCTGAAGTTTTTTGGATGTTTTTGATGTTTTGATGTTATTTTTGCCTTTATTTTCATTTGTTGGTGTTACCTGGACTTTCGGGGCCTAACTTACTGGTTGCTGCTGGAGCTATCATAAGATAAACTCCATAATGCACGTAAACCCAGTAATTATACAAGGCACAGACTCACGACCGTTAGGATGTCAGTTTTTTTTTTTCTTTCAAAAGTGCTTTCTAGGTTTACATCCCGCTGGGGGAAAAAGTATAACTAGCCAAAATTTATGCTAGGCCTAACCTATTCTTAAGCTTTAGAAGTATCTTAGTTATTATACTGCTTTCTATGTTTTTTCCACAGCCGTTATTGGGTAACCGGATCCCTCTCGCCTCTTAAGGAGGGCATAAGGGCGCGATACTGTTGCATAGGGGATTACGGAAAGGGAAAAAAAAAAAAAAAAAAAAAAGGGGAGACCGCATAACTTACAATCCGTATGCAGCAATGTTAAAAAACGAATCTCGCCCCCAAATAGATCCCACAGGGGAGCTCTTATTACACCCGGGGGCCTCACATACTCACACCAGTAAGAGCCATTGGACCTTAATATCTACTGCCCTAAACCATCTAATACCCCCCTCCCCCATATAGCCCGCTACCTCTTAAGAATCTTGCCTAAAACGAGTAACGGTTAGTGAGCAAGCTACGTTAATATAAATTAATAAAAAGGCTCTTGTCTCCCCAATGTGCTACATTTAAAACCAGTGTCCACATCTATATACCAGAGCATTGTATTTCAACTCCTACACAGTTAGTAGGAGTAGATACATCTCTTCTCTTCACCCCCCAACCCAAGACACGTCACGATTTAGTGACGCTGACGCATCTTAACAGATTAGTTGTAGAGGTGCTTGATCTCCTCTACTCTGTATCAACACCAATAAGAGGTTGCATAGCGGTTAAGAACCTGCAAGAGAATTTCTTCTCCACATTGCTCAGAATCTTTAGAAGAGCGCACAAGCGCTGAGTGCCTCAGTATATACACACGACCCCTACTGGAGTCACAAAACCACTCCAAGGGACATGGCCAAAAACAAGATATCAATAATGTCCTTAAATACACAAGGACTGAATTCCCCCTACAAAAGAAAGTGGGTGTTATCAGAAGCGCATAGACTCCGCTGCGAGATACTATTGCTGCAAGAGACACATTTTCAGAGGTCCAAAACTCCTAACTTAAGAGATCACAAATTTCCCATAGCATACAATGCAACAGCCCCTGAGGGAAAAGTTAAAGGTGTTTCCATATTGCTGTCAAGAAAAATTTCCTGGATACCGCAGGATAGTAGAGCTGATGAAGAAGGGAGGTACATTTTTATCAAAGGTCTCCTTAACAACATCCCAGTCACAATCGGGAACATTTACGCCCCAAATAAAGGACAAGCCACGTTTATAACGGGAGTTACTGATATTCTGCTATCATTTGGGCAAGGAATGCTTATATTGGGAGGAGACTTTAATGTGGCATTGAATCCATCTTTGGACACCTCAGATGGCAGATCTTCCACGAGATACAAAGTCCTGAACAGGATCAAACAGAATTTGGCACTGTTGAGGCTTGTTGACACGTGGAGGTCTAGCCATCCCTCTGAACGGGATTTTACTTTTTGGTCTGCCTTACATGAGAAATCGACCAGGATCGACTATATATTTCTTTCCCAGCAAGATCTGACAAAATTTGTGAGTGCACGGATTGACACACGTACTAGATCAGATCATGCACCTGTGACACTTACAATTGAAATAGGCATTAAACAGGACAAAACCTTCATATGGAGATTCCCATCACACTTACTAGCGGACCTAGAGGTCACTGCAAAAATTAAGAGGGAATTGGCAGCATTCTTTGTTACTAATAAGACACCAGAAGTCAGCACAGCAGCGGTGTGGCTGGCACACAAATGTACAATAAGGGGGATTCTGCTTGGAGAGCAGGCTAGGCTTAGAAAGGAAAAGGGGAAAGAGACAGAAGCACTCTTTGAAGAGCTGCGTAAATTGGAACTACTCACAAAAACCAATGCATCACAGACGAACATAGCTAAACTGAAGGATGTTAGAGCTCGGATTAACAAGGTAATGGACAGACGTTTCCAGACGGAATTTACCTTAAGAACAGGCATCTTTTATGAGGCAGGTAACAAACCAGGAAAATACCTAGCTAGAGCACTCAGAGAAAAACAAATAGGAGGAGACATCAGAGCTATTCGCACTAAAACAGGGACATTGCTACACAAAACAACCGACATAGCAGATAGATTTGTAGACTTTTATTCAGAACTCTACTCCCTACAATCAGAAAGTAGCCAACCCGGAACTGTAGCGGACAGACTTCAAAAAATACGGCACTTTTTGTCCACCTCAGGATTGCCTAAAATTGACCCCAAAGTGATTGAGGAGTGGGGAGACTCTTTTCAGGAAGATGAGATATTAACAGCCATAAAGTCTCTCAAACCAAATAAAAGCCCGGGACCTGACGGATTCTCAGGGGCATATTATAAGGCGTTTAAGACAGAATTAGTATCACATCTGACTGACCTATTTAATGAAATCTCGAACGATAAACCCCTTCCGACAGAAATGCAGGAGGCACATATCACGATTATACCCAAAAAAGGGAAAGATGACACGAATTGTTCCAATTATAGACCGATTTCCTTGCTGAACGTAGACACAAAGCTCTTCAGCAAGGTTATCGCAAACAGAATAATTCAAATCATACCTTCATTGATAGGAAAGGATCAGGTGGGATTTGTCCCTGGAAGAGAAGCCAGGGACAACACTACAAAAGCCATTACCCTGATAGAGTTTATGTCAAAGCGAAAAGTCGAGGGCCTTCTCCTCTCGGTTGACGCGGAGAAGGCCTTCGACAGAGTAGCATGGGACTTCATGGAGGAGGTTTTAGATTTTATTGAGGTGGGGGACCACTTAAAACAGAAAATTATGTCATTATATTCTAAACCAAAGGCACAAATAAAAGTAAATGGGACCCTGTCCAACCCTTTTCCACTTAAAAATGGCACACGCCAAGGCTGCCCATTATCGCCTTTGATATTTATCATAACTTTGGAGCCCTTCATTAGACACATTAATAAGGATTCCGCCATCCAGGGAGTGACAGTAGGTAACTTGTCCTTTAAAATTGCAGCATATGCAGATGATGTTCTCTTATTTTTGACAAACCCTGAACCCTCCATAAAAGCCGCTTTAGAGATCTTTAAAACGTATGAAATACTGTCCAATTTTAAAATGAACCTGACCAAATCAGAGATTCTTAACATTACAGTTCCAAATGAAGAGGCCTTGAGACTTGAACATTTTATGCCCTTTAAGTGGAATAAGGAAGCGATTACATATTTGGGCATTAAACTCTCCAGAGATACTGGCCTGCTCTTTAGGCAGAACTTTTTAGGCATTCAAACGAAGATTTTTGCTGACCTCAAGAAGTGGGAAGGGCTCACCATGTCCTGGTTTGGGCGGATAGCCGTAGTCAAAATGAACATACTCCCACATTTACTATACCTGCTGCAAGCTATACCAATTCTCCTGCCCAAACAATTCTTGAAAGAAATCCAACATAGGGTGGGAATCTTCATATGGAACAAAGCTGCTCCACGAATAAATAGGCACATACTATTCCTTCCCAAACAAAAAGGGGGAGTGGCACTACCAAATTTTGAGAGATACCATATGGCCTGCATCCTTACAAGGATCATTGATTGGTCGTGCCACAAAGGGGCGAAATTTTGGGTGGATCTTGATGAACAAATCTTAGGCCAACCTGTCAGATGCATTCCATGGATTCCCAATCCTGCTGCCAGAAAGACTATATGTGAATTTACACTTATTAATAGTATGATAACAACCTTCCAGATGGCCTGCAGAAAGCTCAAACTATCATCCATAAAGAGCCCACTGACCAGTCTAACCTACAATTTAGACTTTGGACCCGGAATTCTAGGCCCATTTCTTAAAACACAGGAAATTAACGCGGAATACAAAGTATGTCACTTTGTGGTCAAGGGGAAGATCAGTGACAGACATCAGAATTTCACGATCCCTCCATGGCCCTTACGTCAGATCCACTCATACATCAGCAATAGCGCCAATAAACAGCAATTCTGTAGACCCTTGTCAGGTTTTGAAGAAATATGCCAGGTAGGAAATGAAGTACCTCATGCAGTATCTCTAATGTATAAGGCTCTAGAAAACCTAAACCAGGAAACGCCCTTGCCATTCACTGACAAATGGGAAAAAGGGGAAAAAGGGGAGGGAGATGAGGTGGGAGAGGTGGATTGGGAAAACATTTTTATACTCACCCATAAATGCTCAGTCAATTCTTCAGTTCAAGAAGCCAATTACAAGATTCTCACCAGATGGCATAAAACGCCAGTGGCTTTAAACAAAATAATCCCAGATTACTCCACAAAATGCTGGCGATGTGACTCATTACAGGCTACATACGAGCATATATGGTGGGACTGTCCCAAAATTATGAGATTTTGGAAATTGGTACATGAGTGGGCAAGGAAAATCTCTTCCTTTCATATACCATTCAATAAATTGGCCCTACTCCTTCACCATAATGACATGTCTCTTAAGACGTATAGAAACTCCCTCCTGATCCACCTTCTCAACGCAGCTAAAACCCTTGTCCCCAGGTGGTGGAAATCGGATAGAATACCATCCATGAAGGAATGGCTAGCGAAAGTGGACTTCATATATTATATGGAAGAACTCAGAGCAACTAAATTGGATAGAATCCATAAATTTGCCATCACCTGGGCACAGTGGGTAGATTTCAAGACCACAGAGGAATACCTGTCCCTCCAGGCGCTTTTATAAAGAGTCTGAAGATGGAATAGATATAGAGGCAATATCACCCTCAATACCAAATCTACTGAGCAAATTAAACTGTAGCATGTGCATCTTTGATGGCACTGTGGAGATGTACCTTCTGTAATACCTAGCTTGCAACCTCACATGTTGGTGTTATATACTAACTCATTATATGCTTTTATAGGCAGCTGTTTCTAGCTATGTTTTAAGTAAACGATTGTAGTTGATGTTGGCACAAATAATAGAATCCTCCAGAGTTTGACTTATACAATGAAGCTTTATACCAGAGATGTTTATGATAAGTTTGCTGCTTAATATTGCGAGAGGAACTATGTTCTGTTGCCAATTTCCTTGTGATGATGATACTAAAGATGTATATGCGTGTACTGTTATACCTTTTTTCAATTTTGCAAAATAAAGATCTCTTTGGGAAAAAAAAAAAAAAAAAAATAGTAAGCAACAGAAACTGTTATTGTTGCACTGCTAATAGAAATGGTTGCACTATTAATAGAAATATTTTCTCTAGAGGTAACTCTAATTGGTTGATAAAACAGTAGTACAAAGCTAAATTAGAACCTCTTGCTATGGCTTACATACTGCTGCAGTAAGTCTCAAATAATAAAGCACAGATTTTGCAGTTCTTGGAATTTAGCCCATCAATTCTAATTAGATTAAAAGTGAACAAAAAATAGTATATAGATGCAAAAGAGGGAACAGAATGTGCTTGGGACTGCAGTACATTTTGTTCTTCTTTGAATTTAGCGGTTTTTCAAGTCATCCAGCTTGACCAAGTGACACTAAATAAAAATAAGAAGACTGAGAGGGTTAATGTGGGAAGGGTTTCCTGCTTAGTTACAAGCTGAGCACAGAGGAAATGGGAAAGAAGATGTTGAGAGTTTACAATTATGTAACTGCAGTGCTGGCCACAAAGAGCTGCTGTCAGCAGTTGGGAAGATCTGGTTGGGTCAAGTAATGGCTATGTGCTTAGGAGTAGGAGTTGTTCACCATCTGCGGAATGCCCGCTCCTGGCTGCTGACTGTTTTCTCAGTGGTCGCATGACCTCTACAAAGGAAATTCTTTGGCTGGAAGGGCAGCATTAAATATGAAAATTGTTAGTGTAGTGGCATAGTCCTCTGTGCACTTTTACTAACCATGGTAAACAATAAGGGGAAAGAGGCGCCCTGGTGTATGTATAAAACTATTTTAAAACAGAATAAAATGGAAAAAGGTTGAGGTGGCTTACCTCAGTGACAAAAACGTTTGTATAAACAAAGGCTCTCTCTCGGCTCCCTATTCTGGATGGCTTTTTTCAATTGGCACTTTTATTGGCCTGAGGAAGCTCAGACCCGAGAAACGCGTTGCCTGTGCAAAATAAAAACTCTTTGTTTATACAAAAGTTTTCGTCACTGAGGTAAGCCACCTCAACCTTTTTCCATTTTATTCTGTTTTTAAATAGTTTTATACATACACCTGGGCGCCTCTTTCCCCATATTGTGCTTCTTAAACATCCCCCAATAGAGTCAGTTGGTGGGGTTGAGACAGACCACCAGTGGTCCCCACCACAGTGGAAACCTGTCACTTTTTTATGTAGGAGAGCGACTGCATCCAGGTCCATCTGGACCACCCCAAGTGGAGTCGGGTTCATTGTCTCCACCTGCTTTCTGTGGTTGGTTGCCCCATCTGCAACCCGCCTTTGTGAATAGAACATCTATTTCCTTTTCCATTACAAACACTGTACATATTGCACTACTGGGCTCCCATCTTTGTTTCCTGTAAATTTTCCTGTAGGGTGTCAGGACACCCCCACTGCTCCAAATAACCATGGGAAAAATCTGGTAGGGTCAAGCATTGCAAAACATGCACGCACGCACGCACGCACGCACGCACGCACGCACGCACGCACGCACACACACACACACACACACACACACACACACACACACACACACACACACACACATATCACACACACCACACACACCACACACACACACACACACACACACACACACACACGATTAAACTCACACTTTTTGGTTATATACTATAGTTCCACATTTGTTAATTCATAGTTTGGATGCCTTCAGTGTGAATCTACAATGTTCATAGTTATGAAAATAAAGGAAACTCTTTGAATGAGAAGGTGTGTCCAAACTTTTGGTCTGTACTGTGTGTGTGTGTGTGTATATATTGTTATTATTATTATGTGTGTGTATATATTATTATTAATATTATGTGTGTGTGTGTAGACACATATGCCCTATTAGAGGGTGCCTGCCTTGTTTACAGATATGGACAATTCATATTACTTATTATTTTCCCCACTTTGGGCAGAATACAATTAAAGAGATGTCTGAGAAGCAAGAGGCCATGGATGGTGAGCTGAATGAATTACGAGACCGATTAGAGAAACATATGGTGGTTTTAGAAAGCAGCAACATTGACCCAGGTAATCATGCAGACAGAGACTATAACTTGTTTGAATACAGAATGGTAGAGATGTACATATATTGAAAGTGTGTTTTTTCTATTGTGATGGTTTCAATTTTGGAATATTGAAACGGGCATTATCAGTGAATGTTCATTTAAGTTCTTCCATAGACCACGAACTGTACATATTACCACCCACATTCTTTAATGTTGAGACAGGTTACATTTCAATATCTGACTAGTCCTTAACTGTTAGCAGGTTAGCTGACAGGGCCAAGTGACCCCTTCTTCACTTTGTCTCCTCCAAGACATCTAAAGATTAATTAATCTAAAGATCTAATTCATTCTGCAGTTTGTACTGAATGATTATATTTTTCAGATAATTTAGATCAAAAGAAAAGATTGACAGCATTAAAGGATACTGCTAAAAACATGGTAAAAATGACGCCTACTGTGTTTGTGGGGAGTAGTGCAGAAGCTTACCGCACCTCGCTTGCCCTGGCATCAGCTCTTTGTTTTGCTGCAAATTGGCCTGTTCTGAAGCCCTGGCCTGCCGGGTTTGTGCATGTGTAGTATGTCCATGGGAGTACACGCACACTCCCGCAGGCAGACGTACTTGGCGTGCATGCCCTCTGACCTGGACATACTACTCTGCTCTGTGCTTGCGCAGTAAGTGCGTTTGGGTACCTTGTTACCGCACTTCCCTATGACCTCAAGTCCAGCATAAAAAAAGTACCCGGGTGGGGCAATATAAGAGAATGCAGGGCCGGTGCTTCTGAGTGCAACTCTGCCTACAGCTTAGGAGGAGATGAGCCAATGACAGCCGGGTGCTCATAAAAACTAGCCGGGTGGAGCACCCGGCTAAAGGAGCCTGGGGAGAACGCTGGGTTTGGAGAGGCACACCTTGCCAGGGCTGTGGAGTCGGGGTAATTTTGGGCACCCGGAGTTGGAGTCGGAGTCATTGATTTCATAAACTGAGAAGTCGGGAGTCGGATGATTTTTGTACAAAATCCACATCCCTGTTAAGTATTAGACTAAGGAGTCGGAAGATTTTTGTACCGACTCCACAGCCCTGGTTAGCACACCAGGCTTTACATGAGCAGAAATTTCATGTTTTTTTTTTTTTTTTATTCCATCAAATGCATGTGTCAAGCACCAGTTGTTGACAATTTATTTTGGTGACATGCAGGGCTGTGGAGTCGAGGAGTCGGAGCAATTGGAATTGGAGTCTGTGATTTTATAAACTGAGGAGTCGGAGTCTAATTTTTTTTGTACAAAATTCACAGCCCTGGTAAGTACGGTATTAGACTAAGGAGTCGGAGTCGAGGAGTTGGAGTCTGAGTCTGTGGTTGCATAAACTGAGGCGTTGGATTCGGAAGATTTTTGTACTGACTCCACAGCCCTGATGCACGGTCCGCTTCTTCTGAACAGTGCTACATGTCTGCACTGTTCTGAGGAAGGGGGCCCTGTGTGGTCCCGAATCAGTTAACAACAATTGGTGTTTGACACATGCATTTGATGGAATAAAAAACATTTCTGCTCATGTGAAGCCTGGTGTGCTAACCGACTCTTGGACTTTTCTATTCAGTCTTTACTGTGACCCAGGCAAAGGTTGCTTTTGTAAATCTGTGCCATAGACTTAGATGGATGAGTTGGTCATTGTAGTACATTTGCAGAGTAAAGCGTTTAGAAGTAATGAAGGTTCAATTTAAATTTGCCACAGTTAAAATATTTTGGATTTACAGTTCAGAGAAGTCCATAGTGAGTTTATAGTGGCTGGATAGTGTACTGGTTAAGGGCACGGCCTTTGACATGGAAGACCAGCGTTCGAATCCTGGCTAGGGTCTGTACCTATTCAGTAAGGAGTTTAAGGCAAGACTCCCTAACACTACAGGGTGGCCTCTTGAGCGCGTCCCAGTGGCTGCAGCTCTTGAGCGCTTTGAGTCCGACAGGAGAAAAGCGCTATACAAATGTTCGGATTATTATTATATGTAATGAGCTCCTTCCTGTTAGTTTCAGGTGAGCGAATCCTAGCTGATTCAGAGGAGATGCGAAATATGGCAGAAGAACGCAAGGTGAGCAATGTCCTCTCAGCTTAGCACTTAATTGTCTTATTATCCACTTCAAGCTATGCTACTGCTTGTGAGAAATTACTTGCATGAGCTTTGCCGCTACGAGCTTCTTTGTGACCATGCACTGACATTGGTGGTTATATAGACCAAATTTGTTCTGCAGAGCCATCAAATTCGTCCTGCAAGGGGTTACCCCACCTTGCATTATGTTTGGCCCACTCTAGACCACCAGGAAAGCTATATTGGAGATGAAGCTGTAGGTCACTGTGGAAGCCATATGGAGAAGGGGGAGGGGGTCTCTAGACACCAGGGAACTGTACAGGGGAGGGAGTGGGGCAGTAGATACCATGGAACTGTGTAGGGGGCGGAGGGGGACCACTAGACACCAGAGAGCTACATAGGGGTGAGAGGACCACTAAACACCAGTGAACTGTATAGGGGAAGGGGACCAATAGATACTAGGAAAGTGTAGGGGGGGGGGGGGAGGCATTAGACACCAAGGAACTTAATATGGGAGGGAGGTGTCCACTAGACATTGAGGTTGGTCCGTGACTTGGTCCCAGTGTTCAATTTTGGCCCACCTTGAATTTGAGTTTGACAATCTTGATCTAAAGCAAACAGTTTTCTCAAATAATCTTGGGTTTAGGACAATGTACAGTTTTGTTTCATTAGTGTCTGAGTGCCTATTGGATACAGTTAGTGTTGCTAGTCACGTGGATAGTCCATAATGATATGGTTCATGTCTGCCATCACTTACACCTGTGGATTAGACCAAACCCGCAGTTGCATAGAGTGCAGTGACATATTTACTGGATGACCGCTATACTGGTTGAGGCTCTCTCGGGGTGTTTTCTCCCTGTCTCAGCCACAGTAGAAGATAATTAAAGGACAACTGAAGCAAGAGGGATATGGAGGCTGCCATATTTATTTCCTTTTAAGCAATACCAGTTGCCTGGCTGTCCTGCTGATTCTCTGCCTCCAATACTTTTAGCCATAGACCCTGAACAAGCATGCAGCAAATCAGGTGTTTCTGACATTATTTTCAGATCCGACAAGATTAGCTGAATGCTTGTTTCTGGTGTGTTTCAGACACTGCTGCAGACAAATAGAGATAAGCAGGGCTGGCAGGCAACTAGTATTGTTTAAAAGAAAATAAATATGGCAGCCTCCATAATCCTCTCACTTCAGTTGTCCTTTAAGACTTTTCACTGCACTTGGAAATGTTTATCTACAGAAGCATGTACTGGCAAATAAGCTCAATTTACCATAGACCACACAAGACTTGCAAGTCCTCTGCTTGAAGTCTTTGAGACAGTTATGAAACTAGCATGCCATTAAACTTGCCAGTAGCCATACCCATGCAAAATGTCCACACTACATAAAATGTAGCATAGGATTGCTATGGCATTGATATTATCTATACAACACTTTTTCTACTTTTTTTCTTTAAACACGTTTATAAGGGATGGCATTATTCATATAAACTATCACATTGTCTAGTGATATGGCAGGCAAAGAAAATTATGCATGAAACGTTAGAATAAATTACAAGTACATATCGATTATTAACAAATGTCAAGGCTATCGGTACTGTTTAATGTATTTTTATCTTTTTCTTCCCTTCCCAGAATGTTACGGATAATCTATTAAAAGAACTTCAGCTTTTTATTAAGACAACAAAACAGCAAACAGAGGTTGTCCAGGTATGTCTGCAACATGCAAATTTACACACACACACACCCCGTAGCCCGCAAGGTCCCCATCTTCCTGGCCCTTTCCACGGTCCCGCTGGCAGCTAAGGTAATGCGATGGGTGAAGTTGCGCTTTTGCGTCCCCGCTGTGTCATCACATCGGTCGCTGTAAGAGTTCTGCGTATGCCCGGATCAATCTTCAGAGAACTGCATCTGACGCGGTGGGGGGCGAACTTACACCCGAACTTGACGCATTATTGGAGCCGCCAGTGAGACCGCCCCCCCCGCCAAGTACGTTTGAAATCGGTGCTGGTAGACTTGGGTGCAGGATACAGCTGGTATATGGCTGATCCTGTCTCTGCACAAATCCGGGCCGTTTTAATTACTATTACCCCTCTAGGCCGCCATGGATAGTGGGGGAATGAAATAATTCGGCTTCCAGCGATTGATGGAGGCTGAATTATTGTGTTTTTTAAGCAACCTCTGCTCCGTCTTCTGACGGCGCCGACGTTACTCACTCAGCGCTGCAATAGGAGTGATTCCTATTGTAGTCTATGGAGGCGCTGGCTGCGCCCAAATCTAGCAGCGCTGAAAAGCACTGCTCCGCCCCCCCCCCAAAGATAAGCATTGTCGCTAATCCTATTGGTGCCGTGTGGCTGCTCCTCTGCATTCATGGCCGTCTAGTAGCCGACTGAGCCCGCCCACGCATGTGCAGTAAGCCGGAGCCACGGGATCTGTGTTACTGCACATACGTGGGCGGGCTCAAGCTTCTAATGCACGCCCAGGATGTGGAGGGGGGCCGCACTCATCCATCGGGGGAAACCTGACCACAGAGGGAAGCCTCAATAGGATCCTGAGGCTTCCTTCTCTTCATGGTAAGTATCTGTTTTTGAACCCAAGCCGCGGTTCAGGTTCACTTTAGCCCCCAATATTTTCAGTGCCATAGGTGGCAATGTTAAAAGCCACGATTAAAACCTCTGGCTCCCTTTTAACCTGCTTCACAGATGTGGCTGTATAATGTACAGCGGTAGACAATGTAATAATGACAGTAACTTATACAGTGCCTACGGAAACATATAGCAGTTGTAGGAATCAATAGTAAAGGATTGGTAAAGTTTTGTTGCAGAGTGGAGGTTGCTACTGGAGTGTTAGCTCAAAGTTCATGAGGTGATATATGAAGGAGACAGATTATAGAGAGCTTTATAGGTTAGAGGTAGTAGTTGGAATTGGTTAATAAGCAGTTGGTGGAAGGCTTGGCAAAGTGGAAGAGTCACTCAGGTGCTATCAGAGCTGTGGATAATCTGAACAGTAAAATGTATATATGAATTGATTTGAATGTGATCTAAAATGCTGGGCGTACTCAGGAGATACAAATCTGACAACTGTTCATTAGCTTTATAAATTAGGAACATATCCGATTGTCTGATAAAGTATCACAGCAGCTACCATAAAAACAAGTCAATAAAGTTAATCATGCACTGTCTAATGACACACGACAACCAATGCAGAATTTTGCAGCAAGTGACTGTTTAATCAACAGAAATGCCAGTGTGCGTTCACATTGTGTCAGTGTGATGGCAAAGTCAAACAAAACCATGAACAAGCTTTGCACAATAATGACTACAAAAGACATATATTTAAACCTGAAGCATTTTTAAAATAAAAAAAAAAAAAAACAGATCGTTACCCAAGAAGATAGAAGGCTCTGGGTCCTATAGAGCCTTCCCGTTCCTCTCCTCCTGGTCCCCTTGTTCCAGCGCCGTCTCCCCCATTAGCAGTATCCGACCATAGTAATCTGTAGAGAAAGTCAGTACTGGCACATAAAGTCTGACTGACAATTTGAGGAACAGTGGGTGCAGAGGGCTGTGCCTCCATACACTGATTCAGAGGAGGAGCCGGAGCAGTTTTGGGTACTTGGAGTCGGTGATTTCATAAACTGAGGAATCTGGTGTCCGAGTCAGATGATTTTTGTACCAAATCCACTTTGGTAAGTTTTAGACTAAGGCTATCATTCATAAAAGTGTTGTCGGTAACTAAAATCCGTGCGGGAAAATACCGCTGTCGGTATTTCAGCCTTCTGGGTGGTCATTCATAAAAAATGTTGCCTGTTGCGATAGGAATGCGGAGATATCCCGCTGTAGGCTGTCGGTAGACATACGGAAACAGGAGAAGCTGGCCGAGTCCCTCCATGCGGTGTTCTCTCTGCTGCTGCTTGGGAGGTCTGTCCCATTCACTTACATGTACTCCGCATGCCTATCGCTACATCCAGGGGAGCGGTAATCCCCGTCCGCATACCGCCTGCGTTAGTTTTTATGACATTTTGTTACATTTCCGCATAGAATCACCGCAGAATGCGGTGATTTATCGCTCTGCTCGGAAAAGTCAGCTTCGCATGCAGAAACAGCTTTTATGAATACACATTTTGCTCAGTGCTCGGTAAAGTTGGCTGTTTTTAGCATTTCCGCATGCGGGAATGCTTTATGAATGATAGTCTAAGGAGTCTGAGCCATTTTTGGTACCTGTAGTCGAAGTCAGCGGTTTCATAACATTGAGGAGTCTGAGTTGGAGTCGGATGATTTTTGTACCGACTCCACAGCCCTGGTTTGGCAAGCAGGCTGGTGCCCGGATCTCTCTACTCTTTTTGGTAACAACTAGCAGTCTCCGACCATCGGGGACTGCTCTCTGCCGCCGCTGGAGGCTTCGGAAGTCTTCAGGACCCGGGTGCTCCAGGAGACAGGCGGCTCTATAGTGCGCATGCGTGAGTGGACTCTCTCACGCATGTGCAGTACAGAACCACCCATCTTCGGGGAGCACTTGGGCTCCCGAAGCCTCTTGCGGCGGGAGATTTGAACTGGGGAGACAGTGCTGGAAAAAGGTGACAGAAAACCTTTTCTCTCAGTTGTTAAGTATCAGATTTTTTTCCCCTTTCAGTATCCCACCTAAAGTGGAAGATATGTAGTGGCTGCCATATTTACAGTAGAAACTCGTTTTAGTAAACCTCTGGCTAAATATGACCTCTGGCGCTTGTATACTGTACAGTGTGTGACGAATCCTGGTATAGTAAACTACCTGGCCATGTCCCTTTTTAAAATTTACTATTAAAGGGATTCTACTTTAGTTCTTTTAACCACTTTATCCGTACTTTCCGCGTTCCCGACGCTGTCCGCGCTCCCGCTCGTAAACACGCTGCCCGCCGCTAGTAAACACGCCGCCGCCCGCTCGCCCGGAGATCAATGAATGGGAAAATCCATTCCCGTTCGCTGATCTAAGCCCCGCAATGATCCGCTGCTCTCCGATGGGCAGCGCGATCATTGTGAAAAATAACAAACATTTACAGCCTCCTTATACTTCCTGCGAGCATCCGGAAGGACGCTCGCAGGTCACAATACACAAAAAGTTACTGTTGCCATCTTGTGGCCAAATAGTAAAACTACACCCTAAGCATTTTTCACATAGAAATAAATGAGGGTTACACAAAAAATTAACTCATTACCTCCCACACTCCCCATTTTTTTTTTGTAATTAAAAAAAAATTCAAAAATTTACAATTAAAAAAAATACATAAATAGTTACCTTAGGGACTGAACTTTTTAAATATTTATGTCAAGAGGGTATAACACTGTTACTTTATAAACTATGGGCTTGTAATTCAGGATGGACGCAAAACTGAAAAAAATGCACCTATATTTCCAAATAAAATATTTGCGCCAAGCATTGTGATAGGGACATAATTTAAATGGTTTTATAACCGGGGCAAAAGGGCAAATACATTTCATGGGTTTTAATTACAGGAGCATGCATTATTTAAAAACTATAATGGCCGAAAACTGAAAAATAATTATTTTTTTCCCCACATTTTTCCTATTTTCCCATTAAAACACATTTAGAATAAAATAATTCTTGGCATAATGTCCCACCTAAAAAAAGCCTAATTGGTGGCGGAAAAAACAAGATATAGTTCATTTCATTGCAATAAGTAATGATAAAGTTATAGACGAATGAATGGAAGGAGCGCTGAAAGGTGAAAATTGCTCTGGTGCTCAGGGGGTAAAACCCCTCAGTGGTGAAGTGGTTAAAAGATACCAGCTGCCTGGCAGTCCTCCTGATCTTGAAGGAAAATAAATATGTAAGTCTACACCCCTCTCACTTCAGGTGTCTTTTAACCACCCTGGCGTTCTGATTAAATCGCCAGGGTGGCTGCGGGAGGGTTTTTTTTAAATAAAAAAAAAACTATTTCATGCAGCCAACTGAAAGTTGGCTGCATGAAAGCCCACTAGAGGGCGCTCCGGAGGCGATCTTCCGATCGCCTCCGGCGCCCAGAATAAACAAGGAAGGCCGCAATGAGCGGCCTTCCTTGTTTTGCTTATATCGTCGCCATAGCGACGAGCGGAGTGACGTCATCGACGTCAGCCGACGTCCTGACGTCAGCCGCCTCCGATCCAGCCCTTAGCGCTGGCCGGAACTTTTTGTTCCGGCTACGCTGGGCTCAGGCGGCTGGGGGGACCCTCTTTCGCCGCTGCTCGCGGCGGATCGCCGCAGAGCGGCGGCGATCAGGCAGCACACGCGGCTGGCAAAGTGCCGGCTGCGTGTGCTGCTTTTTATTTGACAAAAATCGGCCCAGCAGGGCCTGAGCGGCAGCCTCTGGCGGTGTTGGACGAGCTGAGCTCGTCCAGACCGCTCAGCAGGTTAATGAGCTGCCTGAATTGTTAGGAACCAGTCAGCTATCCAAGGCCAGCTAGAAAGTGTACTGGTTAAGGCGGTTGCCTTTTATGTAGGGTTTCAGTGTTTTGTCCAGGTTTCGAATCCTGACTCAAACCAGTACATAAAACAGTAAGAAGTCCATGGGCAAGGCTCCCTAATCCTGTTCACCCATGGAGCTAAGTGGCTGAAATCTTGCAGCACTTTGAGCCTGCCAGGAGAAAAGTGCAATATAAAGTTGTTGTTTTGTTTTTTTCTCAGTGCGTGAGTAATTTTTTTTTTTTTATGTTTTTTTCCCCAAGACTTGCACCACAAAGTGGAAGGAGGTAGAGGAGAGCAGGGAGCAGTTCCTAGAGGATCAACAATCTTTTCAGAGGAACCTGGACCTGATGAGATCATCCCTTGACCGGGCTAAGGAAATGCTTGGTTTGTAAATAAAAATTAGACCACACTCCTGAGTGTTCTGCACACCATTGAAATTAAATACAGAAAAACATTATTTATCAAAAATACTCAACTCATTAGAGTTAACAATTAAAATAATTTGGACAAAAAGCTCTGAAATATAAAGTCTTTGGAGTAAAGTCACCACTTCCCATCCTATATTGCCACATAACTAATGAAAATTGGTCAGTGTTGCTTTGCATACATAGCTAGTTAGCGTGCAATACAAGTTACATTACAAATGGGCTGTTACTACTGTAACAATTGTTGACTCCTTTGCCTTACTTTGTATATATATTTTACTAATATTAGCTTCATTATACTGGATCCATACTGTTTTCGTTTCATTTCCACTTGTCATGATATTCATGTTCATAATATTATGTTTGTTGTATCGTTATTTTTCTGCAAAAACTCAAATAAAAATGTTAAAAAAGGACTTTTACTTCATATTGCTTGATAAAAGGTGCTACAATGCTTGAAACAGCTATCATTAACTTTGTTACTTTTATCTTTCATCTAACCTCCTTTGGCTTGCATGAGGTATATGGATTGAAAAAAGACAAACATAAGTAGTTCTCACTAAAATTTATGTTGGATTGTGGTAGAAATTGTGAGTTAGTTCCTCTAATGCTAGGTCAGGGGCGTAACTAGGCCCCACCGGGCCCCCCTGCAGATTTTCTGAGCGGGGCCCGCTCGCGGCCGTTTTGTGGGTGCTGGAGGGGTGGCAGCATGAGGGGAAAGCCTTGCCCACAGTCGGCGGGAAGAGGGGTAGTTCCCCCCTCTCCCTCACCTCGGGGCTCTCCCCTCTGCGCTCCCCTCCAGCTCGTAAGTCAGGGCCGGTTCTAGACAGGCACATATGAGGGGGCAGTCGGAAATATGAAGGGGGCATCATGTTCAAGCAAATTTTAGGTCAGTCACGCTAGTGCGGCGCGCCGCGGCGAAAAATGGGTGTGGTCATGACATCGTGTGGGCGGGGCTAACTGTAATGTAACGCGCAACAGTGAGGCGGCAATGCAACAACCCGTTATCTCCGACACATAAAATGCAACAACCCGTTATCTCCGACACATAAAATGCAACAACCCGTTATCTCCGACACATAAAATGCAACAACCGTCATCTCCGACACGTGAAATGCAACAACCGTTCTCTCCGACACGTGTAATGCAACCACCGTTCTCTCCGACACGTGTAATGCAACAACTGTTATCTCCGACACGTGTAATGCAACAACCGTTATCTCAGACACGTGAAATGCAACAACCGTTATCTCCGACACATAAAATGTATCAACCGTTATCTCCGACACATAAAATGCAACAACCGTTATCTCCGACACATGAAATGCAAGAACTATTACTTCCGACACATGAATGCAAGAACCATTACCTCCGACACATAAAATGCAACAACCGTTATCTCCGACACATAAAATGCAACAACCGTTATCTCCGACACATGAAGTGCAAGAACAATTACCTCTGACACATGAAATGCAAGCAGTGGAGCAGTGTTTTACCATAAAATAATCATAATGTGGCCAGCGTTTCACCACAAAATAATCGTACTGCAGCAATGTTTCACTAGAAATTTTCACTAGACTAAATGAATCACAATATCTACATGAAATTTAATAGAAAAAAAAAAAAGAAAAATAGTGGGTTAGCAAAGTCTCCAGGCAAGAAAAAGTGTAGATGTGAGATGTGAGAACAGACCTGTCAGCTTCTGCTGGGAGATAGGAGAGTGTTTGCATGGAGGGGAGGGGGAAGGGTAACATCTGCAGATGGGCTGACAGAGAAAGAAGGGACAGAGCATTGAGGGAGGGAGACAGCACAGCAGAATACCCTCCTGGCAGCAGTGTAGAGATGAACCTGGAGGCTGGAGCTGAGAAACACGGCTGCAAAACTGATTCAAACCACCACGTGCTGGAGCAGCTCTCTCCCTGCTGTGCACATGGGATCCAAGTCCCATCATCTCTAGCTACAGGCAAACTTACTGTTTCTCTGGAGGCTCTCTCTGCATCAGAAGCAGCTCTGCCTCCTTCTTTCTCCAGCCTCATCATAACCAAGCTGTCCGTGTCCGGCTCCTGCTCTTTCTTTCAATCTGTGTCGGCACAGTAGAGCAGAATGGGGCAGAGCAGAACAGCCTCTCTGATCTGCATATTCAGAGGAGCAGTCATGTGACTGCTGTGCTGCCTGTCAGCTGACACCCAGGCTGACATCTCTCTCTCTCTGCGTGCCTGGGCTGCCGTTTTTGCGCAGCAAAAGAAAACTGGTGGCAGAGGGAGAGTGAGAGATCGGGTCTCATTGCGTGCGCCGGGCGCCCAGATATTTGAGGGGGCACAACATTTATTTAAGGGGGCTCAGCCCCCTCTCGCCCCTGCCTAGAGCCGGCCCTGTCGTAAGTGTCTGTGGGGCTGTGGTGGGCAGCGAGCGGCGGGCAGATACATACCTGCTTCCGTGCGTTCCATCGGAGACTTCTCCCTCTAGCGGCTGACGTCACTTCCGGAAGTGACGTCAGCCGCTAGAGGGAGAAGTCTCCGATGGAACGCACGGAAGCAGGTATGTATCTGCCCGCCGCTCGCTGCCCACCACAGCCCCACAGACACTTACGAGCTGGAGGGGAGCGCAGAGGGGAGAGCCCCGAGGTGAGGGAGAGGGGGGAACTACCCCTCTTCCCGCCGACTGTGGGCAAGGCTTTCCCCTCATGCTGCCACCCCTCCAGCACCCACAAAACGGCCCCGAGCGGGCCCCAGGGGGGGGGCCGGGCCCCCCCGCGGGCGCAGGGGCTGCAGGGCCTATTCCTACGCCCCTGTGCTAGGTACACACCATACAATTTTCTGTTAGATTTGCCTGCCAGATAGATTTTTTTTTTTTTTTTTTTTCAATTTGTTGGAAAAAAATGTGACGGGTAAATCCAACAGAAAATGGTATGGTGTGAGTGTACCTAGCATAAGGACAGTTAGTGACATGACTTTGCACTCTATAAAATTCTACAGAAGATATTGGTGCTAATTAAATATGCAATTATAATACGGCTACCCTTCTGCATGTCTAGCTGGAAGGCGATAGAAAAAGTTAGTGGGTAAGAGATGAGGAGATGTTGGGTAAGGGAAGAATGTGAAACAGAAGGTGGTGGGGGAATGAGACAACTCAAAACAGTGCAGGAAAATTTGAGCGCACCATGAGTCGCCATAAGCCTTAACGTGAATTATGGCTCCCCCCCCCCCCCCCCCCCCCAAGGCGGCCTAGAGGGGGAATAGTAATTAACACTGCTGGGAGCTTTGCATCTGCTGCGCAGGGGTGATCGCTGTCACGCTCCCATGGCCGGGAGCATTCTGTGCAGGCGCACTATGGAGGGGACACAAAGGCTATGGCGAGGGACAGATGGGTTGCCAAGGGCTGGAGGAAGCCCCAGGTAAGTAGATCTCAGCAGAACATTGATGATGGGTGGGCAGGAAGTGTCAGTTTTTCCTCTTCTCTGTCTGTCCTTAGTTCCCCCTCGTCCACTCGCCGCTTAAAGTTCCTGAAAGGAGTTACAGCACGCAGTGTGCAGGGGAGCTGCGCTATGTGAGGGCTTGTGGTAATTGAGGTCAGAACATTAGTGTACTAATACTGCTTATGAGGACACTATTGTTATACAATACAATACAATAACATTTCTATAGCGCTTTTCACCCATAGGACTCAAAGCGCTTCTGACCTCAGTTACCACAAGCCCACACACAGCGCAGCTCCCCTGCACACTGTAAAGCCTGGTACACACCATGCAATTTTGCATCAGATAGATGGGTCGAATAGATAATTTCACACAGGTCCGATCTGGTTTCTGACATGTCACAGCACTAATAATAGAACAGTATGAAAAGTAAATTGTTTCAAACCTGGTGACATCTTTGCTTTTTATTATGCTGTCCAAGTTTGTAATTTCCTTCCAAAGAAGTAAAAGTAAAGTCTTTCTTAAGAATTATCTACTATGTGGATTTTGGCGGCCACGTCCAATATCTATTGCACTACCCGCTAAGGGGAGCCACTCGGGTACCTGTGTACAACTCCTATCTCAAAAATTAATAACCCGAGTGTCTACTTGTGCTTAAATAATGTTTTATTGATTATCTGCAAAATGGCAACATTTAATACTTGGTTCACACATCATTAAAATCTGTTTTAAAAACCAAAGATGGACACAAGAGCTTGCTTATACTTAATTCCCATCATCCCCATGAAGGTATGTCGCCGCTTTGATCGCCCAGCCGAGGCCTATGCAGATCAAACCGTTACCCATTCATGTATGGATTCCTGTGGGACCACCACCAGGCGCACACCATGAGGCCTCCACATGCATGCAAACACTACACAGTGCACTGTGTCATAAGGTTGCTTCTAGAGGTATCAATCGGGTCAGGCTATTCCCTGTTAATTGTGGATGTATAGTCCGCAAAAATGCTGGATATGTGGATTATTGATGGCCCTAATGCCTCCCTGCAGAGACTCTCAGTCTTTAGCCAATCAACACAATCCTCGCAATGACAACAGATTCGCCCAGAGTGACACCCTATGCTGCTGCTGCAGCTCCACTTCTTTCCTCACACATCAAATCTTCAACAAGTCAGCTCACTGCGGAATGCCCACTGCAGATGCCAGTTTGTAAGCTTTTACTCACGGCCACTCGACCATCCAGCGTGCGCTCTGTGCTTCAGAGGGAGCTATGCTCTCATGCATTCTCCACTACCCGACGCTGTGTCCGCATCACCTCTTTCTGCATTCCGCACTCCGTTCAGTATGCTTCCAGCTTGCGGGGGATTAACAGTGCCGCCCGGCGTCTCGGGTATGTGAGCGCTCACTCGTGTCCGTCTAGCCCCGCCCACTGACGCGTTTCGCCCCTCCCTCAGGGCTTTTTCAAAGTGTCACCCATGACACTTTGAAAAAGCCCTGAGGGAGGGGCGAAACGCGTCAGTGGGCGGGGCTAGACGGACACGAGTGAGCGCTCACATACCCGGGACGCCGGGCGGCACTGTTAATCCCCCGCAAGCTGGAAGCATACTGAACGGAGTGCGGAATGCAGAAAGAGGTGATGCGGACACAGCGTCGGGTAGTGGAGAATGCATGAGAGCATAGCTCCCTCTGAAGCACAGAGCGCACGCTGGATGGTCGAGTGGCCGTGAGTAAAAGCTTACAAACTGGCATCTGCAGTGGGCATTCCGCAGTGAGCTGACTTGTTGAAGATTTGATGTGTGAGGAAAGAAGTGGAGCTGCAGCAGCAGCATAGGGTGTCACTCTGGGCGAATCTGTTGTCATTGCGAGGATTGTGTTGATTGGCTAAAGACTGAGAGTCTCTGCAGGGAGGCATTAGGGCCATCAATAATCCACATATCCAGCATTTTTGCGGACTATACATCCACGATTAACAGGGAATAGCCTGACCCGATTGATACCTCTAGAAGCAACCCTATGACACAGTGCACTGTGTAGTGTTTGCATGTATGTGGAGGCCTCATGGTGTGCGCCTGTTGGTGGTCCCACAGGAATCCATACATGAATGGGTAACGGTTTGATCTGCATAGGCCTCGGCTGGGCGATCAAAGCGACGACATACCTTCATGGGGATGATGGGAATTAAGTATAAGCAAGCTCTTGTGTCCATCTTTGGTTTTTAAACCAGATTTTAATGATGTTTGAACCAAGTATTAAATGTTGCCATTTTGCAGATAAGCAATAAACATTATTTAAGCACAAGTAGACACTCGGGTTATTCATTTTTTAAATAGGAGTAAAGTCTTTCTTAGCTGACGTCAAAATTAAAGGGACCCCAAGCAGACATTAAAACAGGCAAATTAACTTACCTGGGGCTTCCTCCAGCCCCTCGTAGTTGATTAAAGTGATCCTTAAGTCAGAAATAAAAGATGACTTTTACTCACCTGGGGCTTCCAATAGCCCCCTGCAGCTGTCCGGAGCCCTCGCCGTGTCCTTCCGATCCTCGTGTCCCCGCCGGCAGCCACTTCCGGTTTCGCCATCAGGAGCCGACAGGCTGGGAATGCGAGTGATTTTTCGCGTTCCCAGCCACAATTGCGCCCTCTATGCTCCTAAAGCATATAGCAGCATAGAGGGTGTAATTGTGGCTGGGAAAGCGAAGAATCACTCGCGTTCCCAGCCTGTCGGCTCCTGACGGCGAAACCGGAAGTGGTTGCCGGCGGGCACACGCCGAGGGCACCGGACAGCTTCAGGGGGCTATTGGAAACGCCAGGTGAGTAAAAGTCTTTTTTTATTTTTGACTTAAGGATCACTTTAAGTCCCCCTGCGTCCTCCGGGCTTCCTCTGTTCTGCCCCCATCGGCTCCATTAGAGCGTCAACTTCGGACGAAGTTGTGGGCCAGTGCGCATGCACGGCCACTCAGCACGCCTGTCGCCGTAAGCATTCTGCACACATGCAGTTCTTAAAAGAACAAACTGCGTGTGCGCATAACACAGCAAGACAGGCGCAGTGTTCTCCCCAGAATTTTTTCTGACTGACTGCCTGACTACTAACCTTCCCTTCCTTCAATAAAGGGTGCTATACTTGAAATCAGGTATGTTTTATGGGTGTAATGATCATGATGGCCACACTTGTTTTATGACCCTTGTGAGATAGGCCATGAAGGGCACCAAAGGGAGGCATGAAAAAGAGTGTGAACAGTTAGGGGGGGGGGGGCAAAGTTTTTCTGGGGTACCCCATGGATTGTAGTTACCCCCACTGAGCCCCAGGTAAGTTAATTTGCCTGTTTTAATGTCTACTCAGGGTCCCTTTAAGTTTATCTATAGTACCTATAGGGCACCGAATCTACACAGTATCAGCCCCTTCTGTTGTAGCGGCAATAATATAGCATGCATAATTAGTCAGCTATAACGAGGTTTAGAGCAGCCACACAACCCTTCCCGGTCATCTTTATCTTCTGCACACAATCTTCACCAGCGCTACAAGGTGAACTACTGCGCCTGTCCGTAGCCAAATACGTAAACTGGGTGGAGTTTGTGCCAGGCTTACAGAAGAAGACAGTAGGAGTCCTATTGGCTCTGATTTCCCACCCCTCCCTTCCCAGCACCCGATAGGGCAGAAGTGCTCCGGTGGCTCCTGTCCTGGTAACTAATCATGGCTGTTCTCCTCCGCAGAGTTCTCGCTGCTGGCTGCCGCCGGTGGTGGCCTGTGCTGGCGCAGAGCACCCGGGGTGTTGCTGGAGCGCCTCTAGATGACATTGTGAATGGGCTGACCGAGGAGCAGAAGCAGGTGGGGGGGTGACCTTGTATCTTGTGTGGCTGGTTTTATGTTCAATGTTTATAGGGCTGCTTTCATTGAATTATTGTGATGAGGCTGCTGGGAACCGTGTGTACAAAGGTGGCAGCTGCCCGGACCTGCTTTACACGGGCACATTATTATGTAATTGCATCCAGTGAGCAGACGTTTGCCGCTTGCTTATGTCATAGATGAAGTCACCAATCTCACTGGCTCTGACAAGGTGTCTGTGTGATTGAGGAGACGATGTGCTGGATACACACGGTGCGTTCTCGCACTCGATGCGCCCCTCGATTTCCGCCCGCTCCATTATTTCCGAGCGCATTTTGATGATTGTTAGGTCGATTTACATGTAAAGTATGCCAAATGACCCAATGATCCATCGAAACTTGAATCGGACATGTCAGAAATAATCGAGTCGACGGGAATCGAGCGGCGCATTGAGTGCGGGAACGCACCCTGTGTATCCAGTGTAGTTTGAGGCAGAGGGCATCCTTGCAGGAATCGCCCACCTTTTACACATTGCTGTGATCTCCATTGAAGTCAGTTACCTGCTTGGCAATGTTTGCGTTCGTTTGCGTTCTGTTTCAACATTTAAAATCAGATGGACTTTGACGCTTTTTTCGCACAAATTGTGCATTTCTAATTACAATGCATTTTGCTGCAATATGGAAAATTGAGAACAAAAGTAGAAAATTGCAGATGGAAAAACACGGGCACAGAGCGCTGGAAAACCGAAACAATTGCATGGAAAAATGGGTGAGTGTGACTGGTGCTAGTCTAGTTTAGGGGACCCAGCAGGAATACTTTTAGAGAACAGCTCTTAAATCACAGCAAGCGCTACAGCACAAAATGTTGTGATTGGCTGTATGTGTGAGCCTAGTTTACTACAATCAAGCCAGGGCCGGTTCTAGTTACACTGGGGCCCCTGGGGGAAAATGGCTGCCCAGACAGACCCGTGTATAGATAAGCATTAGGGGGCAGAGGCGTATCTAGAGGGGTGCAGGCATGGCTCTTGCCATGGGTGCCACAGCACCAAGGGTGCCATGCCTGTCCCTGTGCTGCAATGCTATGCCTGCCCCTGTGACTCCGATTTCAGATCAGATGAATTCTCTTATCTGGAGAACAGGGCTACTTAATTTATATATGTAGGGTGCACTTGGCTTAGTGTTAGAAAAGAGGACAGAAAGGGAATAAGAAGAGATATTTCCAAAAAAGTAACCTCAGCAATATCCCGAGCCAAAAAAACATAGGCAACCATAACACATGGACGTGAGAAAGGATGCTGTTTTTAGATGGGAGGGGGCTCTGACTGGAGGGGGGGGGCGCAATTTCAGTGTTTGCCATAGGCCCTATATTACCCAGATACGCCCCTGTTAGGGGGTTCTTTGTTGTCAAATATTCTCACCAACCCCCAGGGCCACCTAGCCAGCAACCACCAAACCCCCCCCCCCCCCCCCCACCTAACTCTATAGTGGTCTGTGAGGCCCCTGTGCGTTCCTATCTTAATAATAATTAATAATAATTCCTTTTTTTGTATAGCGCCTTTCTCCTGTCGGACTCAAAGCGCTTGCGAGGCAGCCACAAGAGCGCACTCAGTAGGCAGTAGCAGTGTTAGGGAGTCTTGCCCAATGAACTCCTTACTGAATAGGTGCTGGCTTACTGAGTAGGAAGAGCCAGGATTTGAACCCAGGACTCCTACATCAGAGGCAGACCCCTTAACCATTACTATCCAGCCACTTCATTCTCATATGGGGCATTTCTCCTCCATGACTCTGCATAATATTATGTAATCACAGTAGCCGGGTCACTGAGAAGATGCAGCCAACAAGGATGAAGACGGGAATGCATGAATTAACCACTTAAGCCCGAAGTGTTGAAATGTTTTTACATCCGAGCAACTTTCACCTTCCATTCATTTGCCAATAACTTTATCACTACTCATCACAATGAATTGATCTATATCTTGTTTTTTCCGCCACCAATTAGGCTTTCTGTGGGTGGTACATTTTGCTAAGAGCCACTTTACTGTAAATGCTTTTTAACAGGAAGAATAAGAAAATAACGGAAAAAATTCATTTCTCAGTTTTCAGCCATTATAGTTTTAAAACATATACTGCTATGTCAAAATTTTACTGTTTGACTGTTATTTTTTGAAAAATTCTTAATAAAAATTATTGAAACTGATAGTTTTAAAACAATACATGCCTCCATAATTAAAACTCACGTATTGTATTTGCCCATATGCCCCGGGTATTACACCGTTAAAATTATGTCCCTATCACAATGTATGGCGACAATATTTTATTTGGAAATAAAGGTGCATTTTTCAATTTGCGTCTATCACTATTTAGAAGCCCATAATTTATTAAATCATGTTGGTATACTCCTTTGACATGCATATTTAAAAAAGTTCAGACCCTTAGGTAACTATTTGTTTTTTTTTGTTTTTTTTATTATTATTATTGTAATTTTTTTTTTTAATTTAAACGTATGTGGGTATTTTTTGGTGTGGGAGGTAAACAGGGAATTGTAAATGTTTGTAAATGTATTTTATTCAGTGTTCAGTGTTTTTGGTGTAGTTAGCTATTTGGCCACAAGATGACCACAATTAAAAAGTCCTGGGAGCGATCGATCTCGCTCCCAGGCAGAAGAAAGGAGACCAGAGCTCAGAAAAGCCGCAGCGTCTGAAGAGACGCTGTCGGCTTTTCTCCGGGGAGGTCTGATCAGCGAAAGGGATTTATAATCCCTTTTTACTGATCGGTGGGCTAGCGGCCAGCAGCGGGGGCGCGCACGGGGGGGCCCGCGGGAGTGCGCGCGACCCGCGGGAGTGCGTGCAGCCTAACTGGACGAAAATTTTCGCCCAGTTAGGCTTAAGTGGTTAATGAAGAATCATGCCACCCGGGACAGGTAAGACGCTATGCTGCTGAAAACTTTGCAGGGGACCACTATAAAGTTGGGATGAGATCTGGGAGAAACCGCCAACAGCACTCGGGGGCCGTATGGCAGTTGCCCGGGTTGCCCCTATGGTGGCGCCGGCGCTGAACCTAGCAGTCCAAGAGGATGCTGTCCATCTAATCACATTTATGGAATTTCCTTATGAGGTTTTCTGTTAGGTCCCCTAAACCGGTGGTAGGTAAACTTAGCTCTCCAGCTGTTAGGGAACTACAAGTCCCACAATGCATTTGCCTTTATGAATTATGACTGTGGCTGTTGGACTGCTGCAATGCATTGTGGGACTTGTAGTTCCTTAACAGCTGGAGAGCCAAGTTTGCCTCTCACTGCCCTAAACTAGACTATGCCAATTGACCCCTGCCTCAATGTAGGTAGAGGCACCTATAGGCCCCATCTTGTTGTACGGAGGTGAAAGTGAGTCATGTCAAGTAATATGCCTGGAAAGCTGCCTAGTATCTTTACTATATAAACATTATCACAATATCTCTATTTAATTCTTATAGTTTGCACACATTTTTGTTTAAAAAGAGGTTGACACTGAACATGTACGGTTCAATAACCAAATATTGTTTCTAATCAATATTTCCCTTTGGGTATGCTACAGTTGTATTTGCTTTCAGTGTTTATAGAAGCTAGATTTTTCTAGCTAAAGATGAACTTTGGTGCGAAAAGAGTGCTATTGCTCTCCCGCCCTGAGTACAACTGGCTTGTCTTCTCTTCCCTCTCCATAGTGCACAACAGGCTGCTGAGATCTGCATAGTTACATAGTTTTTTGAGTTGAAAAAAGACATAAGTCCATCGAGTTCAACCAGAAAATAAAGTACAACACTAGCAGGGCCGGCGCTGCCATAGAGGCAAAGGGGGCAATTGCCCCAGGGCCCCCAACCTCTGTAGGGTCCCTACGTTGACGACCCTGCCAAATGCTGCTTGCACTACACCCCGGGCACTTGCGTGTGACGTATTAGCAGTAATTACCTCTCCTGATGGGTTGCCAGCTGCACAGTCTGGGTACGCTAGCCACACTGTCCTCCTTCTCTATGACCAGGCACGTGTTATGTGTAAGTGCACTGGGTCATAGAGGAGGAGGACAGCCCGAGTCAGAGGAAGAAGAGGACAGCGCGGTTAAGAGTCCCCAGAATGTGCAGCCACTGCCCACCAGGAGAGGTGAGTAATTACTACTGATCCTTCACACACAAGGGCTCAGGAGAGCAGTGGGGTAATGGCTGGGCTGCAGGGGGGGCTGTTTGGGCAGGGGGCCCCCGCTTCGGTTTGCCCCAGGGCCCCGTAGCACCTTAAAGTGGCCCTGAACACCAGCCTGCACCCTCACATATCCCTGTCGATTCAGAGGAAGGCGAAAAACCCTTACAAGGTATAGTCCCATTAGCCCCAAAAGGGAAAAACATTCCTTCCCGACTCCAGATGGTCATCAGATAAACTCCCTGGATCAACACCGTTAGGCATTACCTAGTAATCGTAGCCATGGATGTCTTTCAATGCAAGAAAAGCACCTAAACCCCTTTATATGCAGATTTAGATTTTGCCATAACTACTTTCTGTGGCAATGCATTCCACATTTTAATCATTGTAAAGAATGCTTTCCTAAATAAATGGCTAAAACGTTTTTCCTCCATGCACGGATCATGTCCCCCTAGTCCTTTGTAAAAGCCTAGGGACAAAAGGCTCATCCGCCAAGCTTTTATATTGCCCTCTAACATATTTATACATGTTAATTAGATCTCCTCTATGGTGCTTTTTCTCCAGACTAACTAAACCCAGTTTATCTAACCTTTCTTGGTAAGTGAGACCTTCCATCCCACGCATCAATTTTGTTACTCATCTCTGCACCTGTTCTAAAACTGCAATATCTTTCCTGTATTGCGGTGCCCAGAACTGAATTCCATATTCCAGATGTGGCCTTACTAAAGAGTTGAACAGGGGCAATATTATGCTAGCATCTAGAGTATTTATTTCCCTTTTAATGCATGCCAAAATTGTATTTGCTTTAGCTGCAGAGGTTTGGCATCGCTACAATTATTTAACTTGTTGTCGATGAGTACTCCTAAGTCCTTCTCCAAGTTCGATGACCCCAACTGTATCCCATTTATTTTGTTTGGTGCTAGACCATTGGTACTACCATAATGCATGGCTTCATATTTTTCAGCATTGAATTTCATCTGCCATTTATGTGCCCATATAGCCATTTATTTCAGAACCTGTTGCAATATGTTACTATCCTCCTGAGACCTGATGATTCTGCACAATTTTGTATAATCTGCAAAAATAGCAACATTGCTTTCTACTGTATCTACTAGGTCAGTGTTTCTCAAACCTGTCCTCGTGACTCCACCTAGCTGAGACCCAATTAGTGTCTCAGCTAGGTGGATTCCATGAAGCTAAGACACTAATTACCCCACCTGTGCATAGGTTAGGTTGCCTGCAAAACATGTACTGTTGGGGAGTCACGAGGACAGGTTTGAGAAACACTGTACTAGGTCATTAATCCTATACAATAAAACGCAAGTGTCTCTTTGTCCCATGTCCGCGTGTCAGTGCTTTTTTGCACTGCGCATGTGCACGGAGGAACGCAGAGACACTGCCAAGAGCTGGGGGGGGGGGGAATGATGCGTGGCAGAGGGGGGCGGGGGTGTGCGCATGAGCGGCACGCGATATATGTGCGTGGATAATTTTAAAAGAGACTAGTGCGGGGGGGTGGGGGCGCTGCCACAGCCTAGTGCCCGTTTTTAAACGGGCCTCAGGCCTACTAAATAAGTAAATTGATGAGCACTGGACCCAGTACTGACTTCTGTGGGACCCCACTGCTAACAGTCACCCATTTTGAATACGATCCATTGACCACAACTCTTTTTCTGTCCATCAGCCAGTTCCCTATCCATACACACAGACTCTTCCCCAGTCCTTGCATCCTCAACTTTTGCACCAGACTTTTGAGGGGAACAGTGTTGAATGCCTTTGCAAAGCCCAAGTATATCACATCTACAGCATTCCCAATATCCACATTAGCATTTGCTACCTCATAAAGCTGAGCATGTTAGTCAAACAGGACCTGTCCTTAGTAAACCCATGCTGATGCTAAGAGAGAAAAAAATATATGAGAGATTAATACTTGTTCTACTTACATAACATATGTATTGAACTGTCCACGTTTTAATTTCAGAGAATTTTTATAGTAAATAGAGAGAAAATTGTTCCAGGCATTTTCCATCTTTAGGCCTCGTTCCCATTATACACGCTGCCGTGCGCTTTTCAGCAGCACATATAGTGTGAAACACACAAGAACGGTAGAAGTGCATAGAAAGCACTTCTACTGTTCCCATCATATATGCTGCGCAGCAGTGCGATTCGCTATTGCACTGCTGCATGCATTTTAGGGAATCTGTAGTGAATGGGATCCGCAGCGCATAGCAGCACAGATGGGGTGCGATCGTATGAGTTGCGTGCCAATCGCATGGCCATCTGCGCTTATTGATGTGAACAAGGCTTAATGGCTTTGACTGAAGCCAATCCTGATGTCATTATCTCCCTCACACTCACCCCCCCCCCCCCCCCCCTCAATGCTAGCACTCATCCACACTGAGCTCTGTAGGAACTGCATTGTCATATCTAGCTTGCTTTGTAATCGCACACAGCATAGATCATATTTCAGAAGCTTCTGTAGTGGGGTGAATATTTCCCTTCTCAGCCTCGTGTCCTATTGAACTACCCTCGGCCAATCAGTGAGAAGCAGGAATGTGGGAGGGGAGAGAACAAGCTTCCCTCTCCCGGGCAATGTACCAGAACAGAGCCAGACTGACGGAGATAAGATTCATTACAGCAGACACATTTATGATTATATTGGAATGCATGCAATGCAGGGTCAGGATGTAGACTAAATAATAAACACAGAGCAGTGGGTAATTGGAATTTGATTTTATGGCTGATAATCCTACTTTCTTCCCTCCCTTTCTACTGACATCTTCCCAAATCTTGGGCTCTTTCACAAGGGTGGCTGAAAGTACTTAATTCACCATCTGTCAGTTGCTCCCTTGCACTGATTGTGCATGCTAACGCTCGCCACTGGCGATGAAGATATGCTGTTTAGGTATGCGCCAGCATCCTGTTCTGTGGTGGAGGGAAACCGGAGGAAGAGCAAGCAGAGCCCTTCTGTGGGATCTTCAATAGGATAAACCATAGGTCACTCATTAGTGATACAGGGTGATGGATTACGAACAACATCTTTACCAGCAGCACCATGGCTCACAGCTTAGATCCCCTCCTTATTGAAACTACTTCAACAACATGTGAACACAGACTTGGACCCATATCGTGTTTGTATGAATAGACCAGTTGAAGGCACATATCTTCCTCACTATATGGGCCTGATCCAATTCACTTTTTTCTCCTAGGAGAAAATTTTCATCTTCTGTTTAAAATACATTTTCAGCACTCCGCAATTAAAATGGCAACAATAAGGTGAAAAAGTACTTTCAAAATTATTCTGAGTATTTTTTTTTTGCTTGCTGGTGGCATAAAATGCATTTTATTTATAATGTGAAAATATCATGTAGGAGAAAAAATGAATTGGATCAGGCCCTGTCTGTTTTGTTGTGCAGTGATTCTGCATGTCAACTCGCTGCCCATACAATTCTATGAGCCTGCTCACACTTCTGCATTGTTAGGCCCCGTTCACATCTGAGTGGGAATCGCGCGATTCCCGCTCACTGCAAACCGCGCACAAAACTGCTTAGCACATGTAATCCTGTGGCAGTGTTCTCACTGCCACGATCGTGGGCGTTTTGCGATAATTGCAAACTCGTTACCTGCAGCATTTTGGCGGCGATTCTTGAGCGATTGCGATTAGCATGTATAGAACCGCTAATCGCGATCGCTTTCCTAAACGCTACTGTGTCTTGTAATTTTTTTTTCCCGTGTTAATCGCGGCAATAGCAAATGCAATGATAGCCCTAAGGCAGAGGTGCCCACACTTTTTCGGCTTGTGAGCTACTTTTAAAAATTAGCAAGTCAAAATGATCTACCTACTGTATGTACAATTTTAAGAGCACAATTCTATATGCAGAATGGAAAATGTAGTGTGGTCGGGATCTACTATGAAGTCCTTCGCGATCTACCCAATGGGCACCCCTGCCCTAAGGCGCTATCACGTTAATCGAAGCGCAGCGGGTTCTGACACAGGAACGCACTACATGCAAAGCGCCCATAAGTTCTGTATTAACAAACATTTAAAAGTCCAGGCAAAGTTTATATTAAAAATTGAATACTTACTGTACATGGCCAAATTGATCTTTATACTTGGTGTTGTGTTCATTGCCATAAATGGCTGCATGCAAAAAATACTTTGAGGTTCCAGATTGGAGCATTTTTGGCACACAACATCGCCTGTCTAAGGAGATGAGCAAACATAAACCATTACGCTCAATCATTTCCGCGATCTATCGGTCTCTTAAACAGCATGTGCCCTTTTGAAGTCAAAGGCTGTAATTTTTGTTCTTTTTTTTGCAAGGGTACCTGAGTAGCTGTTGTTACCAATCGGAACAATGTAAGTTTTTGTCATAAAATTTGCAAAATGATAACAACCGCCTCTGTCGAGAATACAGAGTGTGTTCAGCAGCCTCTGACCCCCCTTTTCGGTTAAGCGATGGCAAAGAGCATTGCCCTCCCAACTTACCCTGGCTGCCCCCCACTTATGCTCTGTCAGCTCTCTGCCCCCCTTGTATTCTAAACGAAGATTTGTTTTTTTGTTTCTTTTTGAGCATTGTGCAGGGTTTTAGGTGGCCACCTACAACAGATTATAGATTTCAGACTCAATAAGATTTGACTGATTGGTCCATTTGTTTCCGACGTGTATACACCATTACATACAAGTACATGCGCCTCTACAGCAGCCTCATCCCAGCCAAGGCTACCATTATACAGGCACACCCCTGTGTGTGTTACCAGTCCTTATTTGATTCACGGGTAATTGCCAGGTGCAATGTTAATGGATTATAATTTATGTGTCATCGTCATCATTGTGGAGGGAAGCATAGGGTCATGCATTGTAATGTACAATAAAAGGTTCATTAACCTATTGTGTGCTATTTATACTACAGCTTGCATTCATTACTAGGCTGTAGCCCAGCTGAAGCTTCTGCATGTTTGAAGGAGTCGCTTCAGATGGGATGAAATCTCTGTACTGAAACGTGAATAAATATGGAAGTAGCCATTTCTGTCAATTTGTTATTTACAATGCTAGCTGCCTGGCTCATGTGCTGATCTTTTGGTATTAGTGGTTTCAGTCACACACCTGCAGCATTCATGTAGTTAGTGCAGTCAAAGTACAAGCACCTCAGCTAAATTCAGGTTGTTGGACAGATTCAGGAAGTATAAAAAGCTGAGGATAGCATAACAGCCAGGCAAGTAATGTTACGGAATAAAGTGAGCCGTGATGCCATTCCTATTTTCCTCAGTTCAGCTCTCCTTGTATACTTGTAACTTGCTTCATAATCTTTATCTGTCATTTAGCTCCGGGACACCTTACAGAGGTTTCTGCAGGACCAGCTCGCCCCAAAAGCGCAAGAAATTGATCAACAAAATGAGTTTAAGGACCTGAGAGTGAGTACTATTGTGGTTACTGGGACTGGAGTGCATTTCCCTCCACCACTGCTTTAAAGCACTACTCCATAAAATACAGTTTCCCCCGCAGTGACATGGCAACTGCTAAAGTACAAGCTACACTTACTTCTGCTGTGGTAATCCAAACATCTATGACTTTAAAATTCCACATCCAGCAGCTACTTCACAATTGCGTAGCTCAGAAGATATGTATCCACTCTGAGTTTTACATCGGGCCTTCTCAATAATTCTGTACACTGTAACTGCATGATATGCAACTTGAATACCTGTTAAGGACAGCCACAATATCAGAGAGGTCTAAGCAGTGGTAGTGAAATAGTATATAACTGATTACTACTATTCAAAGCACGTGTAGAGGTACCACCATTGCACCAATGAAGAGCCAATACAACAGTTAAAATAGATCCCCTGGTGAGCTCCTCTAGTCCAGTGGTACCAATGTTCCAAACCTAGTATGCAGCTTCTCCTTCCACTTGCCTAGTCTATACAGCCTAGCATTTAGAAGAAAGATAGCAGTTGCTATACCTACCTCTCCTGTGTTCCAGTTGCTGGGCTTCTCTCTTCGACTGTTTCCTCCAGTTTATCTTACATCTTCTCTTGATCCCAATCATTGAGTCTTCTGGATCCTTCTCTTCTATCAAGGCTTCCAGTCTTGCTCCCATACCGACCACCATTGCCATTAAGAAACTTTGAAAGTGGAGTGGACACTGCAGTTGGGATACAGGAGACACGCTGAAGGAAGGCAGAAGTAGCTGTAGAAGAGCCCAGTGACTGCAAGTGCAGGAAAAATGGTTATAGCAACCTTTGTCCTGAAAACTCCAACACTCCACTGTGAATAACCTGCATATTAGGAAGCGGTAATGGAGCAGCTAAATTGAGGGAAATAATATCCATAAATGCAATGGGAGGAGAGGAGACCTGCCACTGTGCAGTAGATAGAAGACATCAATGTCTGCAGAGTGACTGGGGAGATGAGGTTTGACCATTGTAGAAACTCCAGGGGAAGCAAATTTAACACTGGCAGATCTTTGGGTAAAACATGGCCAGTAAGCCCTTTCAATAAGTTGCACTGTTTCTGCAGCATCTGCTCTGAATGTGTTTGCCAGCTTATTAGCTGGAAACTAAAGTACCATGTCTGTGGGCAGTTTATGACCTCTGCTGCACGTGGTAGGCCAGCCATTGCTGCTTCTCAGCCTACTCCTCTGCAGATCAAAGAATTGCATTTATGGATATAATATATCTTTTGTCCAGATGTCCTCAAACTACAGTAGTAAGCATCCCCATTTCCAGTTACATACATTTAGGGTTATGGAGAGCAGGATAGTCATGTTGGAGCTCAGAGAAATTCAGGCCTTTATTCAGTATTGGCTTGAGATTTTAGACTTCCTTAGATGCACAGGAAAGGATGTGGAGTACATAGTAACAGATTCTGCTAAGAACAGCATAGATAGCATCACGAAAGCAGCACTTTGTTTGACCTCTGACATGTTTACCATTTAAGAGAAGTGATCACCATTCAAGTGCTAAGCTGGCCTTATTTTCTTCTATTTTTTAGAACTTTTGGAAGAAACTTGGAGACCTGGGACTTCTTGGAATAACAGCTCCAAGTGAGTACACAACAATAATTATTGTGGCTTGAATATTAGGCATGGAAACAGGCTAGAGTTGGAAAACATAATGGATCCAGCAAACCTGAAGATACTGTTATTTTTTTAAGGGAGTGTCTGTTATTAGGTCTTTATTAGGTTTGCAACCCTCTCCGGAGTTAGACTGAAAAAAAAAATAGTGCATTAGAATTTTAGCTACTGCAGTGTTGACATGTACCAGCAGCTCTGTGCTGCTGCGCAGGCTCAGCCATACTCATGTGGTTGCAGCATGGACATGCTGTGGCAAACTTCAGGATGGTCCTGGTCAGTGGCAGTAGCAGCGAGCCGGACATGGGAAGCATGGGAGGATCCAGAGGTTTCTTTCTACCTAGGTAATTCTCTTTTTTTGTTTTCTTTTTTTGGGGCCCAGGTTTGTCTCAGGTTTAATTTAAGCTGGATTTTTTTAACCATTAACCACTTGAGGACCACAGTCTTTCAACCCCTTAAGGACCAGAGCCTTTTTCTCCATTCAGACCACTGCAGCTTTCACGGTTTATTGCTCGCTCATACAACCTACCACCTAAATGAATTTTACCTCCTTTTCTTGTCACTAATACAGCTTTCTTTTGGTGCTATTTGATTGCTGCTGCGAGTTTTAGTTTTTATTATATTTATCAAAAAAGACATGAATTTTGACAAAAAAAATGACTTTTTTAACTTTCTGTGCTGACATTTTTCAAATAAAGTAAAATTTCCTATACATTTGAGCGCGAAAGTTATTCTGCTACATGTCTTTGATAAAAATAAAACCATTCAGTGTATATTTATTGGATTGGGTAAAAGTTATAGCGTTTACAAACTATGGTGCCAAAAGTGAATTTTCCCATTTTGAAGTACCGTATATACTCGCATATAAGCCGACCCGCATATAAGCCGACCCCCCAACTTTTCCCTGAAAAAACAGGGAAAAATGATTGACCCCCATATAAGCCGGGGGTAGGAAATGCTGGATTGGTGCAGCCCCCCAGTGTGTCCCAATATAGCTAGTATAGTGCCCAGTATAGCTAGTATAGTGTCCAGTATAGCTAGTATAGTGTCCAGTATAGCTAGTATAGTGCCCAGTATAGCTAGTAAAGTGCCCAGTATAGCCAGTATAGTGCCCAGTATAGCCAGTATAGTGCCCAGTATAGCGCCCAGTATGGGTAGGTAGTGCCTCAGTTTAGCTAGTATAGTGCCCAGTTTAGCTAGTATAGTGCCCCAGTATGGCTAGTAAAGTGCCCAGTTTAGTTAGTATAGTGCCCAGTTTAGCCAGTATAGTGCCCAGTTTAGCCAGTATAGTGCCCAGTTTAGCACGTATAGTGCCCAGTTTAGCCAGTATAGTGCCCAGTTTAGCTAGTATAGTGCCCAGTTTAGCCAGTATAGTGCCCAGTTTAGCTAGTATAGTGCCCCAGTATGGCTAGTAAAGTGCCCAGTTTAGCCAGTATTGTGCCCAGTTTAGCTAGTATAGTGCTTAGTTTAGCCAGTATAGTGCCCAGTTTAGCCAGTATAGTGCCCAGTTTAGCTAGTATAGTGCCCCAGTATGGCTAGTAAAGTGCCCAGTTTAGCCAGTATAGTGCCCAGTTTAGCCAGTATAGTGCCCAGTTTAGCCAGTATAGTGCCCAGTTTAGCTAGTATAGTGCCCCAGTATGGCTAGTAAAGTGCCCAGTTTAGTTAGTATAGTGCCCAGTTTAGCCAGTATAGTGCCCAGTTTAGCACGTATAGTGCCCAGTTTAGCCAGTATAGTGCCCAGTTTAGCTAGTATAGTGCCCAGTTTAGCCAGTATAGTGCCCAGTTTAGCTAGTATAGTGCCCCAGTATGGCTAGTAAAGTGCCCAGTTTAGCCAGTATTGTGCCCAGTTTAGCCAGTATTGTGCCCAGTTTAGCCAGTATAGTGCTTAGTTTAGCCAGTATAGTGCCCAGTTTAGCCAGTATAGTGCCCAGTTTAGCCAGTATAGTGCCCAGTTTAGCCAGTATAGTGCTTAGTTTAGCCAGTATAGTGCTTAGTTTAGCCAGTATAGTGCCCAGTTTAGCCAGTATAGTGCCCAGTTTAGCTAGTATAGTGCCCCAGTATGGCTAGTAAAGTGCCTAGTTTAGCCAGTATAGTGCCCAGTTTAGCCAGTATAGTGCCCAGTTTAGCCAGTATAGTGCCCAGTTTAGCCAGTATAGTGCCCCAGTATGGCTAGTAAAGTGCCCAGTTTAGCCAGTATAGTGCCCAGTTTAGCCAGTATAGTGCCCAGTTTAGCCAGTATAGTGCCCAGTTTAGCCAGTATAGTGCCCAGTTTAGCCAGTATAGTGCCCAGTTTAGCTAGTATAGTGCCCCAGTATGGCTAGTAAAGTGCCCAGTTTAGCCAGTATAGTGCCCAGTTTAGCCAGTATAGTGCCCAGTTTAGCTAGTATAGTGCCCAGTTTAGCCAGTATAGTGCCCAGTTTAGCCAGTATAGTGCCCAGTTTAGCCAGTATAGTGCCCAGTTTAGCCAGTATAGTGCCCAGTTTAGCTAGTATAGTGCCCAGTTTAGCCAGTATAGTGCCCAGTTTAGCTAGTATAGTGCCCCAGTATGGCTAGTAAAGTGCCCAGTTTAGCCAGTATTGTGCCCAGTTTAGCCAGTATTGTGCCCAGTTTAGCCAGTATAGTGCCCAGTTTAGCCAGTATAGTGCCCAGTTTAGCCAGTATAGTGCCCAGTTTAGCCAGTATAGTGCTTAGTTTAGCCAGTATAGTGCCCAGTTTAGCCAGTATAGTGCCCAGTTTAGCTAGTATAGTGCCCCAGTATGGCTAGTAAAGTGCCCAGTTTAGCCAGTATAGTGCCCAGTTTAGCCAGTATAGTGCCCAGTTTAGCCAGTATAGTGCCCAGTTTAGCTAGTATAGTGCCCCAGTATGGCTAGTAAAGTGCCCAGTTTAGCCAGTATAGTGCCCAGTTTAGCCAGTATAGTGCCCAGTTTAGCCAGTATAGTGCCCAGTTTAGCCAGTATAGTGCCCAGTTTAGCCAGTATAGTGCCCAGTTTAGCTAGTATAGTGCCCAGCATAGGTGGGTAGTGCTCCCCCCGCGGCCGCCGCTGCTATTACCTGCTTAGGCAGCGGCCGCTTCCTAATCCGCGTTCCTCTTCTGAACTTTCTCAGAGTGTATCACAGAAGCGCGCCGGGCGCTGCTGCTGTGACGATGCAGAGTGCAGGAAAGAGCGCGGCTCGCTATAGCGGCGATTTATATCGCCGTTACCAAGGGAACCGCTCTTTCCTGCCCCCTGCATCGTCACAGCAGCAGCGCCGGGCGCGCTGCTGTGATACACTCTGAAAAGTTTCAGAAGGGGAACGCGGATTAGGAAGCGGCCGCTGCCTAAGCAGGTAATAGCAGCGGCGGCCGCGGGGGGAGCGGGGAGGGGGGGGGGGAGCGGGGCGCGGACCACTCACCACTAGACCACCAGGGAAGACTCACATACAAGCCGACCCCCCAACTTTTGACCCCCTTTTTGGGGGTCAAAAATTCGGCTTGTATGCGAGTATATACGGTATCTCTGACTTTCTGACCACCTGTCATGTTTCATGAGGTGCTAAAATTCCAGGATAGTATAAATACCCCCCAAATGACCCCATTTTGGAAAGAAGGTATCCCAAAGTATTCACTGAGAGGCATGGTGAGTTCATAGAAAATGTTATTTTTTTGTCACGGCGTTAGCGGAAAATAACACTTTGTGACAAAAAAAAAAGAGTTTCCATTTCTTCTAACTTGCGACAAAAAAAAATGAAATCTGCCACGGACTCACTATGCTCCTCTCTGAATACCTTGAAGGGTCTACTTTCCAAAATGGGGTCATTTGTGGGGCGTGTTTACTGTCCTAGCATTTTGGAGGGTGCTAAATTGTAAGCACCCCTGTAAAGCCTAAAGGTGCTCATTGGACTTTGGGCCCCTTAGCGCAGTTAGGCTGCAAAAAAGTGCCACACATGTGGTATTGCCGTACTCAGGAGAAGTAGTATAATGTGTTTTGGGATGTATTTTTACACATACCCATGCTGGGTGGTCTCTGTAAATGACAATTTTTTGATTTTTTTTTTTTTACACACAATTGTCCATTTACAGAGATATTTCTCCCATTCAGCATAGGTATGTGTAAAAATACACCCCAAAACACATTATACTACTTCTCCTGAGTACGGCGATACCACGTGTGGCACTTTTTGCACCCTAACTGCGCTAAGGGGCCCAGAGTCCAATGAGTACCTTTAGGATTTCACAGGTCATTTTGCGACATTTGGTTTCAAGACTACTCCTCACGGTTTAGGGCCCCAAAAAATAAAATCTTCTATGAACTCACCATACACCTAACGGAATACCTTGGGGTGTCTTCTTTCTAAAATGGGGTCATTTGTGGGGTTCCTATACTGCCCTGGCATTTTACGGGCCCAAAACCGTGAGTAGTCTGGAAACCAAATGTCTCAAAATGACTGTTCAGGGGTATAAGCATCTGCAAATTTTGATGACAGGTAGTCTATGAGGGGGCAAATTTTGTGGAACCGGTCATAAGCAGGGTGGCCTTTTAGATGACAGGTTGTATTGGGCCTGATCTGATGGATAGGAGTGCTAGGGGGGTGACAGGAGGTGATTGATGGGTGTCTCAGGGGATGGTTAGAGGGGAAAATAGATGCAATCAATGCACTGGGGAGGTGATCGGAAGGGGGTCTGAGGGGGATCTGAGGGTTTGGCTGAGAGATCAGGAGCCCACACGGGGCAAATTAGGGCCTGATCTGATGGGTAGGTGTGCTAGGGGGTGACAGGTGGTGACAGGAGGTGATTGATAGGTGTCTCAAGGTGTGATTAGTGGGGGGAATAGATGCAAGCAATGCACTGGCGAGGTGATCAGGGCTGGGGTCTGAGGGTGTGGGCGGGTGATTGGGTGCCCTAGGGGCAGATAGGGGTCTAATCTGATGGGTAGCAGTGACAGGGGGTGATTGATGGGTAATTAGTGGGTGTTTAGAGGAGAGAACAGATGTAAACAATACACTTGGGAGGTGATCTGACGGCGGGTTTGCGGGCGATCTAATGGTGTGGGTGGGTGATCAGATCGCCCGCAAGGGGCAGGTTAGGGGCTGATTGTTGGGTGGCAGTGACGGATTGATTGATGGGTGATTGACAGGTGATTGACTGGTGATCAGGGGGGATAGATGCATACAGTACACAGGATCAGGAGTCCTCAGGGGACAGTTTAGGGAATTTAAAAAAAATAGCGTTGACAGATAGTGACAGGGAGTGATTGACGGCCGCCGGGTTGTCGTTGCGGGTGGGCGGAGCCAGTTGCCGGGGGAAGCGTGCATCATCAATGACGCCTTGGGCGTATTGCGGTCCTTTCGGCGTCCACTTTGCCGCCGCCCATCGGCTGTGGACGGTCGGCAAGTGGTTAAGGTACCCATGGACAAAAGATGATTGTTTCACAATATGGCTGACATCACCTGCGTTGGTCTAAGCAGGTTACATTTATCAGACGTATTAAGCAAAGATGTAACAACAGCAGATAGTTGTCAGCAGAATAGTTTATTGGTGGTGTTGGGTCAGCTGATTGCTGCTGCATACTGCTGTAGGTGTGTTGGTCTCATCCCCTCAATTGTGCTGGCATGCATATTCTGTGGTAATTTAATTGTACACGTGTTCAACCATCAGAATCAGGTCCCAGCAGTCCAATTATCTTCTTGTTTCAAGAAGAATTTTTTTTGTGTGTGTTATCGATCAACCTATATCTGATGCATGCAATGCTTTTACCTCACTTTTTAGACTTTGGTAAATCTTTTCATAAAATTTAACATTTTTGATGCGATTTTCAGTCAAACTGTAAGTCAATGACTTGCTGTAAATAATGGACAAGACAAGAGAGCAGATTATTAGTTCACAATCTAATGCAGAAGTGTATTATAATGCATTGTTACATAATTGGGTTAAAAAAAAAAAAAGATTTATGCCCGCAATTTTTCAACCAGAAAATGAGAAATGAGATTTAGAACAGTATAGATGGGACTCATAGCTAATATTTTATTTGTACAAAAACAGAGAATTAGCCCAAGGGTGTGTTAGAAAAATACTAACACATTATAAGGCTTTAGGGTATGTGTACACTGTCATTTGCATTGAATACTGTATATTGATTCATATGTATGTGTGTGTCAATAGTTTGGTGAAATAAAAGCGGGAATCAGGAAATGAGTTCAAATGTAAGAAGACAGGACAGGCTATTTGGAAAATGGTTTACCAAAGCAAATGTACGGTAAATCAAATAGACAATCAGGAGAATGTTAACACTGCTCCTGAAAAATCCATTTATAATGAACTAGGGACCTTAGCTCGTTTAATAACTGGCTCTAGGTTCTAGTCAACAGTGGTTTCCTTACTGTGGCAGCTTTTCATACTAGTCTTTGTGTTGCAGTATGTATTCTCAAAGTGACCAACCCCCATCTGCCCAGTGCACAAGCTGACTAGTCTGATGCACTGCCCAGTGTAATGTGTCTTACTGACTGTCCCCTTACACGCCATTGTATTTGTCTCCTGATCTGTAATAAGTAAATTACTTTAAATTGTATTGCAGCGGATTATGGAGGCTCAGGAATGGGATATCTGGAGCACGTTCTGGTAATGGAGGAAATCTCTCGGGTGTCAGCGGCTATTGGTCTTAGTTATGGTGCTCATTCCAACCTGTGTGTCAACCAACTGGTGAGAAACGGGAACGAAGCACAGAAAGAAAAATATCTTCCTAAGGTATGTTGTGTGAGGTCACCAACCACTAACAGTTCCCTCTGTAAATCACTAGCTGACTGTCACTGGGCAGAAATATGTAATGTTACATGTCGAGACTCTTCTACTTTTATAACTGTAGCTTTCATTGCCATATCAACAGAGTTGGGGCTATTTCACAGTGCTCAGTTGCATTGCAGAATATTTCTGTATGTCAACTCACTGCCCATACAATTCTATGGGCCTGTTAACAGTACAGAGTTGTAAATGATCACTTCATGCAAGCATATGTCCAGACTCCATTGCTGCTCACACTCATTATAATGCATCCATTATACATCCATCCACTGTGAACCTAGTTTTAGAATAATATGAATGCTCCAAATAGAGCATGGAATGCTTTTTTTTTGCCTGCAATTTGCCTGTTCATCCGGAATGCATTAAAGAGAACCTGTAACAAAAAAAAAAAAGTTCCCCTGGGGGGGTACCCGCCTCAGGAGGGGGAAGCCTCAGGGTCCCAATGAGGCTTCCCACTCCCCTGTGGCTGCAGGCAGTCCAGCGCTGGCTCCCTCAAAGTGTCCTGGAATCCTCCCTCGACAAGCCTAAGCAGCGCTGATTTATTTACCTTTCCTGGCTCCAATGGGGGCGCTGTTGCGGCTCTCCGCACGGAGATAGGCGAAAATAGCCAAACTGTCAGGTCAGCTCTACTACGTAGGCGCAGGAGACTTGCGCCTGCGCAGTAGAGCGGCCCGGCATCGATCGGCTATTTCCGCCTATCTCCGAGCAGAGAGCCGATACTGCGCCTGCGCTGGAGCCGGGAAGGTAAATATTTACATCCCCATTGTTCGGGGAGCTTTATCGCTGCCGCCGTGGGACCGAGGAGGATGGGGGGAGCCTCAATAGGATCCGGAGGCTTTCCCCACCCCAGGTGAGTACCCCCCAGGGGAGGTTTTTCTCATTACAGGTTTTCTTTAAAGTCTGTCATGTCAGACTCAGTCTTAATGATGCAGGGGTCTCTTAATTACTTACTCGCGCCAATGCCTCACCCCTACTGCCAAAGCTCTGGCCACCCCACCTTTGTTGCTGGGGGAGTGAGACAGGATCAGTCTTTTATACCGGAAGCACCCTTTAAGAACATTTCCTTTACTTCCTGAACTGTTGACCTGGCCATTGAGTAAAATGAATATCTGCAGTAGACACTGGGCCATGTGCAATTCACTTTTCTTCTAAGTTATATCCTAGGAGATCATTTTTTGTTCTCTATTTAAAATATCTTTTAAGCACTTTGCAACTAAAAAAGTACCACAAAGTAGGCGAAGAAGTATCAGTATACCAAAATAAAGTATTTACTTCTTTGTTGGTGGTTTTAAAGGACATTTTATATACAAGAAATGAAAAAAAATCACCTAGGAGAAAACGTTAATTGCATAAGGACCACGGACTACAACAAAAAACCCACACGGGATCTAGTCCTGGCTACCAATCTATCTCATGATTGAGTAAAGGTGGCCACACACCATACCAATTTTTTTTTTTTTTAATATCTATTCAATTCAAGAATTGCAATCAATTTTTCTGACTGATTATATAATTTCTGATTATATAAGATCTGACCAACGTACCACACACATTAAATGTTTCCCCAATTATGAAAAAAATTATTGAAAACTCAAACTTGCTTGAATCTGTACATCAAGAATTGACAATCTACCCTACAACATTAAATTTTCATATAGATTGATCAGAAAAATCCAACACACCCGATCTTCTTTTATTGAATAAAAATAGGAAATTCGATCAGATTTTTCAAATGAATGAGAAAAAGCTTTCATTTTTTCTGATCAGATCGTTTTTATCAAATTGACATATAATTGGATAATTTTATTGTAGTGTGTGTGTGACCACCTGGACAGCCATTATATTATGTTGTACTGCTGACTGGGAAAAAATCGGTAGAATACAAATTTGGCTATAAATGAAAATTGAGTTGTTGGCTAAATGTCTCATTTATGATAATGATAGGACTTGCCTGGAAGCCAAGGAACCCCTTTTCCATAGTATACTGGACAACCTTCTGGATCATTGTTGTTCTGTAGCCAATCTCACCACTTCTTATACTTGTATGCATTGTACAGTTTCCGTTCGTGTATGAATGTGGTACCAAGTTATTTTATGTTGTCTCCATAATATATTACTCTTTAGTAAATGTGTCCATAGTTGAGTCACTGATTGCTTATTCACTTGTGCTTGGTCCACAGCTGATCAGTGGAGAACACATAGGAGCCCTGGCCATGAGCGAGCCCAATTCTGGCTCTGATGTGGTATCCATGACTCTGAAGGCAGAGAAGAAAGGTAGGCGTAATGGAAGGCAGTTTTTCGTGCTCCGGAGATCTTCTTAAAGGGACACTTAAGTCAATCAAAAAAAATGAGTTTTACTCACCTAGGGCTTCCAATAGCCCCACTGCAGCTGTCCGGTGCCCTCGCTGTCTCCCTCCGATCCTCCTGGCCCTGCCAGCAGCCACTTCCTGTTTCGGTGACAGGAGCTGACAGGCTGGGGACGCAAGTGATTTTTTTACAGGATATGACATCGGTGTCTCCCAAAAGAGAATAAGATGATGTACAAGAAGAATTATTGTGGGGAAAAAACATTTCTCAGCTTTTATTTACATTTAAGCAAGGTGTCCAGTCCAAAATTATTCATACCCTTCTCAATAGACAATAGAAAAGCCTTTATTAACTATTACAGCAATCAAACGCTTCCTATAATTGCAGACCAGCTTTTTGCATGTCTCCATGCGTATTTTTTCCTATTCCTCTTTAGCAATGAGCTCCAAATCTTTCAGGTTGGAGGGTCTTTTTGTCATCACTCTGATTTTTAGCTCCCTTCACAGATTCTCAATTGGACTCAAGTCAGGATTCTGGCTGGGCCACTCCAACACGTTAATGTTGTTGTCTGCTAACCATTTCTTCACCACTTTTGCTGGTGAATGCTCAAATGTCCATTGGTGGCCAAGTATCTCTGCAGACTACGTGATGTGGTCCTTGAGAATCTTCATGTATTACTCTTTTTTTCATGGTGCCGTTTACTGTGATTAGGTTCCCTGGTCCATTGGCTTAAAACACAACCCCAAAGCATTAGGTTCCTACCACCATGTTTGACAGTGTGGATGGTGTTCTTTGGGTTGAAGGCTTCTTTTTTTACTCCAAATGAAGGAAACCTCATTGTGACCAAACAATTCAATTTTTGTTTCACAGAAGACCAGAAGTCTTCTTTGTCCAGATGAGCATTTGCAAAGGCCAAGCGAGCTTTTGTGTGCCTTATTTGGAGAAGTGGTTCTCAAGAGGTTTTTCTGCATCAGTGGAACCCAGCAGTGTGGATTGTCTGCTTTGAGACATTCACCTCTCTCACTATCCTCCTGGCCAGCACAGGTGTCACTTTTGGCTTCCGACCACATCCTCTGAGATTTTCCACAGTGCAGAACATCTTGTATTTTTTAATAATACTTTGCACTGTAGCCACTGGAACTGGAAAACATTTAGAAATGGCCTTGTAGCCCTTTCCTGAATTGTGAGTAGCCACAATGCGCAGCCGCAGGTTCTCACTGAGCTCCTTTGTCTTAGCCATGGTGTCCACAAATCAACTACAGAGAACTGCTGTTTTGCACTTGTTGAGTTGATTAAAACAGCTGTCCCCAATTAATCTGGGTAATTAGGAGGCTTTAGAACAGCTTGGACTATTTGGAATGGTATAGAACTTTGAATTTTCCCACAGACTGTGACAGTTTGTGAAGGGTATGAATAATTTTGTACTGGACACTTTTTGCTCAAATTTAAATAAAAACGGAGATTTTTTTCCCCACAATAATTCCTCTTGTACATTGTCTTATTATCTTTTGGGAGACACCTATGCCATTTCCCATCAAAAATTACTTGCTGGTTGAATAAAAGTAACTTTAAGTCAAAATTTGGCAGGGGTATGAATAATTATGGGCAGCACTATATTCATTAACCACTTCCTGCAAACTACCGTATTTCGCGCCGTATAAGACGCTCCGGAATATAAGACCCACCCAGGTTTAGAGGGCAAAAAACAGGGAAAAAAATATATAAACTAAACCTGGTGCGTCCATATTTCAGGAGTGTCTTGTACATGCCCTCCCTCAAATGTGTACCTCGTGTCCTCTTATCTCGCCCTGTCTACCCTAACTATCCTGTGGTCTCCCCCTGTGTCCTGTGGTCTCCCCCTGTGTCCTGTGGTCTCCCCCTGTGTCCTGTGGTCTCCCCCTGTGTCCTCTGGTCTCCCCCCTGTGTCCTCTGGTCTCCCCCCTGTGTCCTCTGGTCTCCCCCCTGTGTCCTCTGGTCTCCCCCCTGTGCCCTCTGGTCTCCCCCCTGTGCCCTCTGGTCTCCCCCCTGTGCCCTCTGGTCTCCCCCCTGTGCCCTCTGGTCCCCCCCAGTGCCCTGTGGTTGCCCCCTGTGGTCTCCCCTTATGCCCTGTGGTAGCCCCCTGTGTCCTCTGCCCCCCCCCCCTGTGCCCTGTGGTTGCCCCCCTGTGTCCTCTGGTCTCCTACTGTGCTCTGTGGTTGCCGCCCTGTGGTCATCCCCCGTGTCCTCTGGCCCCCCTGTGTCCTCTTGTCCCCCTGTACCCTGTGGTCCCCCCTGTGTCCTCTGGTCCCCCCTGTGGTCACCCTCCTGTGTCCTCTTGTTCCCCCCCCCCTGTACCCTGTGGTCCCCCCTGTGTCCTCTGGTCCCCCATGTGGTCGCCCTCCTGTGTCCTCTTGCCCCCCCTCCAGCGTCCTCATGTGTCCCAGCTGGCCTGCCCCCCGCTTATGTCTCCGGGTCCCCATGCAGTCAGCGGTAGCAGCTTACCTCCTCCATCTTGCCCGCGGCGATTGAAGACATCCGGCTTCCCGTGCGGGTTCCTGTAGTGCCGGCTTCTAATAACGCGTCATTACAAGCCGGCACTAGAGGAAGCCGCACACTGAAGCCGGATGTCTTCGCCGCGGGCAAGATGGAGGAGGTAAGCTGCTGCCGCTGACTGCACGGGGACCCGGAGACATAAGCGGGGGGGCCGGAGACATAAGCGAGGGGCAGGCCAGGCCAGCGGGGACACGAGGATGCTGGGGGGACACTGGCAGGGAATCCCCGATGGCGGCAGGTCGACGGTTCGTATCGGCGAGCGTATGGAAGTAGGGGATTCCCTGCCTTTGCCGTATGAGACGCAGGGACTTTTTCTCCCCATTTTTTGAGGAGAAAAAGTGCGTCTTATACGGCGAAAAATACGGTAGGTCTTTTATATGCGTCTGGTCATTATGGTGGTGCACTCCCATCGGGCCTCACTCTGCAGTGATTGGTGAATGGGAACAGATGTTTCCTGAGCCAATTATGGGTAATGCATGTAATGAATGAAAATTGTTACAAGCAGTAACAATGGTCATTCTTAAAAAGCTTACAAAATTCCAATGTCTCACAGCAGTTACAAAGTTCATGGGCAACTTTTGCTACTTGAAGGAAATTTAGTATTATAACAGTAAATTTAATAATACAAATTTTACAAATCGAATACAAAAGTGTTATTAGATGTTGGCAATATTTGACTATGGACACGCCTCCTGGCCGCAATAGCAGCATAGGGGGCGATATACAGGCTGGGAACGCGAACAATCACTCGCGTTCCCATGCCTGTCGGCCGGTGACGGCCAAACCGGAAGTGTTCGCCGGCGGGTGCAGAAGCATCGCAGAGGCACGGCGAGGGCACTTATCGGCTGCAGGGGGCTGAGGGAAGCCCCAGGTGAGTTCATCTCATTTTTTTCCTGTGGCTTTAGGTTCACTTTAAGCCAAAGAGCCTATAAGGGAAGGATCATGGCTTATGCATGAAGCCAATATTGTGTTCTGTAACTAAATACACAAACACTGCCTGTGTGCTTGTGAACTTTAAGGCCTGCTTCACACTGCATGGATGAAAAATCAATCTTTTAAAAGGCATCCGTTTTTGATGTGTGACCCTCTGTTCCATTAGCGTGCGATCAGTGCAATGCGTCTGTTGCTCTGGTTTTATTGCCCCCCACCCCTTACTTGCTGTCTATTTGGCGGAACATCACTAACAGATCCGTTCGAACTGAGCAATTTGAACGGATCCTATGACGTATGATCGGTTCACCTCTGTTAGAATCCGGTTAATTTAGTTCTGCTAAATGGACTGTTTTTATTACCAGTGTGAACAGGGCTTAAGAAAAAAACTACAGTAAATTCTTGCTATGTATATACTGTAGTTATCTTGCTGGCTGACTATGTTTTTCAGTGCTGGCTTTATGCTTTGTTTTTACACAGACTAGTATAAATAGCTTGTGTACTGTAATTATGCTGGCTGTTTCATGTGTATGACAAGTATACACCACATTCTGAGAACAGAAGTATAGCCAGCCTGCTGTGCAGAAGTGTTGATTGTTTGGCTAGCTGTGTTAATAAGTAGGTAGCACATTCCCAGCATTCTGCAGTTCAAAGGCCTTTCCAGCAATAGATGTTAGAAGTACAATCAGGAAGGAACTTCAGAGTCAAATGCTCTGGTTTAATCTAGGGGGCTTGCTGGAAATCCATACTGTCTTAAGGAGGCCTCATCATCTGTTATTCTTTGAACCCAAATAACCCAAATGCTTGCATTATTGGCAGAGTTTATTCACTACAAACTCTGAACTTTTACAATGTAACTTGAATAAAAACCTATTCCCTTTCTTTACAATCTGTTTGTAACTTTAGAATGCATACTTGTAACCCACAGTTGGTATCAGACCTTTTCCACATTATCAAACATAGGTGATTTTGCAGTGCATTTGTTATCTACCCTGCTCATTCTATACCATTTCAAAACACACACGCGCGCGCTTCAAGCGGAAACGCAATTCCTGTGATCACAACAATTGGGTGTGGTGGCAAATGGCATTTAGGCTAAAGCCCTAGTTAACCCTATATTTTTTATAATAGCATTTTATAGAAAAGGGTACAAAATGCAGTTGCTACTACTTCATTTTAATAATCAAAATTAATGCCAATAAAATTGCATTAATTGCGACATTGTTAAGGTAGACACTAATTTCCCGTCCTCAATTATCTCAAGGGTGACAGGTGTAATGCTAAACATACACGGTTAGATTCTTCCTTATCAATCGAGCCGCTGATGGCTCGATTGATAATATCCGACAGGTCCGATGACCCGCCGGATAGATTCCCCGCTCGATCCCCGCGGGAGGACAATAGCGGGGAATCGAGCGGCTGATAAGGAGCGCCCGCGGGTAGGAGTGGGAATCGATCCGCGCACATGCGCGGACGAGCAGTGATGCGCCAGCATCGAGCTGATGGCTCGATACCAGCGCATAAACGCACCGTGTATGTATAGCATTAAAGAGGAGCTGTCAGCCACACTATCTCCGAAAAAAACACATATATAAGTAGATAAATACTTTCTCTACTTACATTACATATGCATTGCACTGTCCACGTTTCGATTTTAGTAATTTTTCTACATTAAAAAAAATGAGAAAATCCTTCTTAGCATTTCCCATTTTATGTGTGGCTATTTAGAAGCCAATTCTGATGTCATTTCCTCCCTTACTCTCCTCTGCCTGATTTGCCCACTCTTCACTATAGAAAGTGCATTATCTCAGCATGAAATATTGGCCAGTCAGAGAGGAACAGAGGTGTGGGAGGGGAAAACAGGGAAAAGAGGCTTCAGCCAATCAGGCTGCATTAGTTTGAGGGGGAAGTCCAGAAGCAAAAAAGGACAACCCAGCATGCCCTGCAACTTCCTTTTTGTGTACCAAATTTTGTGTGTACCAAGACAAGACAAGGCAAATAACATTTATATCGCGCTTTTCTCCTGGCGGACTCAAAGCGCCAGAGCAGCAGTCACTAGGCAGTCTATAGGCAGTAGCAGTGTTATGCTGGGCATACACGGCTCGTTTCTTCTTATCAATCGAGCCGCTGATGGCTTGATTGATAATTTCCGACAGGTCCGATTGCCCGCCAGATCGATCCCGCGCTCAATACTGGCGGGCAGAACAATACAAAAAACGAATCGCTGATTAGAAAGCGCCCATGGGGACAAGCGGGAATCAATCCGCGCGGACGAGCGGTCGCGCCGGCATCGAGCCGCTGGCTCGGTACCGGCGCACTATCTAGCCGTGTATGCCCAGCATTAGGGAGGCTTGCCAAAGGTCTCCTACTGAATAGGTGCTGGCTTACTGAACAAATACGAGTCAGGTAAACTGGGGGATAATCATTTATCAACAAGAAAAGTAATAGTGATTTTAACTTTTGGATTGCCTGGTTAGCATCCTTATTACTTGTTTACCAGATAAAAATGCAGAACTGATTTTTGATTTATGCCCGACAGTTACACTTTAATTACCTAAAGACAGGGTCACGCCCATGGGCCCATAGGCGTGACCGCAGCGTCAAGTCCTGGGGCTGGCTACTGCAGAAGATCGCGCGCAGGCTGTGCGCGCATCTCCTGCTTGGAGGGCAGAGCTCCGCCCCGCCTTCAGTCTCCGAGCGGGAGACTGTTAGGCGGCAAAACCGCTGTCTTTTTTGACGTCGGCGAAACCGCCTTCTTTTTGCTGCGATCTGCAGCAGCGCTGTACTGGGGACAGCCGTGTGACACGGCTGTCCCCCTGGGGCACAAGAGAGCGATCGGCTCTCATAGGCTGAAGCCTATGACAGCCTATCGCTGTGATTGGCTGGCTGGGGGGAGGGAGGGAAACAGTATACATACATACATAAATAAGTAAATGTTATAAAAAATAAATAAAGAACATAAAAATTTATGAAAAAAATAAACACTGGAGGGGGGGGCGATCAGACCACACCAACAGAGAGCTCTGTTGGTGGGGAGAAAAGGAAGGGGAATCACTAGTGTGCTGTGTTGTGCGGCCCTGCAGCTTGGCCTTAAAGCTGCATTGGCCAATTGAACAAAAAAATAGCATGGTCTTTAGGGGGGTTTAGCACTGTGGTCCTGAAGTGGTTAAATAGAGACAAGCAATGATACTGTGTAGTTTTGGGAAACTTGGTGTGTTGCTGCTGAGGAGGCGTGGCAGATGCACACTTTAGCTTTCCAGAAGTTTTCACCTGTCCTTGCAGTTTATGCAGCATGTGCTGATGCATCTACTGACTGTGCTCCAGTCTTCTCTGCCAGACAAAATGGCCCCATCTCTGCTTCAGTGTGACAGGTGTTCCTCTAAAAAAATTAGCATTGCAGAATGTAATTAGCATAATGAATATAATCTAAATGTACCGTCTGCCAAATGATGTATTGTTTAGTAAAGTGATAGCTCAGTGCTATTGGCGGTGGTGGACCGGTCACTCCAACAAAGGACACGAAATTGTCACTTAAGGGTAAGACAATTTAATAAAATACTCCACAAACAATTTGCAACGCGTTTCACGGGCACGATCCCGCTTCATCAGGCAATAGACAAACGGAGTATCACTATAAAATGACAGAGATAACAGCATGTCAAATGGACTACAATGTACACATGATTGCACAAAAAATCGTGGTGCATGATTAATCTAAATGGTGCGTTATTTTGTAATATTGTAGTCAACAAACAATTGGCGTAAGTAACATAATTGATAAGGTAGAGAGGAGTAACAGGGTGAAGAGGAAATTTAGTGTGTTTAGTAAACATATTTAACCAAAGTGGTGGGGTGAAAGGTAATTTCAGTGTTATAGGGTAGTGTACTATAGTGCATATATGATAAACATGGTATATAGTAGGAGACATTGGTGGTCGGTACTGTTGGCTCAATCTTGGTTGTATCAGGATAAGTTTTAAGGTAATGATGAGGTTGTGGAGTAAAAGAAGAAGTGGTATACACTTGTAGTGCGAACAAAGGTTAAGGGGGAAGGTAGTTATGGGATTGTAAGCATGTGGAAACATTGCTACATTAAGGTAACCAGAAGAATATAGTCTAAACAGTGTTATAAATAGGCTTACCGGCTAGACGTCCAATACACGCTTGGCACCTCTGTACTGTTGTGCCAGCGTGTGACTTGTTATGTAGCTGCAGCGTGTGTAGTTCCGGGGTAGCGCAGGGTGATGGTCATTGTCCAATGAGAATGTGTGGGAGGCGGAGATGAGTTGAGGGAAGTGGCTGCGTGCCAATAGATCGCCGCGTTAGGGGTACGTAGTGTAGTGGGCGGAGCCAATGTACAGGAGGCAGACGGCCCGCAGCGGCTCTGGCGCTCCTATATACTAGTGACGTGGCGGTGTGGGTGGTGGAGAGACTTCCGCGCGATATGCGCATGTGCAAGGGTGGGGAAGGGTGTGTGTGCGCCATGTTTGTT